>NW_027397796.1:0-17834 GCF_003265705.2 Callorhinus ursinus
GGTGATGCAGGGAGTGGTTGGAGGTTTAAAACTTTTGCTTATTCATCTTCTCTCCAGTTGAGAGGAAGTAAGCCTTGAATTCTCCACATATGAGAAGTAGGGGCCTGGGTTCCCTGGCCATGCTGTGTGAGATGCTTGGGCTATCCATAAATGTAGATCATGGTTATGTTATCTTATGAATGCATCTATTTTTCAGTTGCATTTCTACAGTTACTGAATAGTTAAGTGCATCCCAACTCCGTATTAGCAGGTAAGTCCTCAGAGATAAAGAAACTGTTCCTACCCTCAAGGGGACACCCAGGGCCTGAAGGCAGTGAGGGTGAAGAGGTGAAGAGGGAGAAGAAAGGGAGAAAGGGAGACGAGAAAGGCCGCTGACGTGTAAACAAACAGTCTCAAGACAGGGTGATAACTGCTGTGACAGCAGTGGGTACTGTGTGTTAGCTCAGAGGAGAGGTACTGAACCCAGGATGGGCGGAGAGAAATTTCCTTGATGAAGTTTGTGAAATGAAACCCAGGGAAAGGACACTGAAGACAGAGGAGGCAGCATATGGAAAGGCTAAAGGTGAGAAGAGATTTGCAAGCAGTTTGTATGTCCTGTAGTGTGCAAAGGAGGGGGATGGGCAGGAGCTAGTGTTAAGATGAGGCTGGAAAGGAAGGCAGGACTTTTATCATGGTGTATAGAAGCCACGGTCAGCACAGAGCTTTGGATTCCTCCTGCAGCAAGTGAAGAGGTGGGCAGAGCTGATGATGGTCAGAGATGGAAGAGATACCTTCAGATAGCTCCTAAGTTTACTGGATGGCAAGGACAGCATAATTGCCCTTCACTTTTATCCATGAAAAATGTCAGGGCTTGAAATTGCATTAAACTGCAAAAGTGGAAATATTATGTAAGACAATATGGGTTAAAAATTCATATTTCAACCCAGCATATACCCTAGTTGGTGCTTAAATGAACATTTTAGAGCTTTAGAATATGTGCTTAGTGACTTTCAGTTAAAGGAGATTTAAAAGCCTACTAATATTTAAAGAAAACCTAAATGTAAGTGACTTTTAATATAGAGAAGCTAGAATAGAAAAACTTTCCTAGAGATCCATTTGCTGTAACATTTTTGGAAGTTTTTGATTTCTTTCTTTTTTAATTTAATTTAATTTAATTTATTTATTGAGAGAGAGAGAGAATGATAGAGAGACAGCATGAGAGAGAGGAGGGTCAGAGGGAGAAGCAGACTCCCTGCTGAGCAAGGAACCTGATGCGGGACTCGATCCTGGAACTCCAGGATCATGACCTGAGCCGAAAGCAGTCACTTAACCAACTGAGCCACCCAGGCACCCCTTTGATTTCTTTCTAATGGTTAAAAATGAAGGCCTAGTTACAAGAAGTTGGAGCTATTAGCTCAAATGGTTTAGGTCCTGTTGGCTCTCAGATTCTGATTCATGACTTGGGCTGTGGTTGTGTGGGGTGGGTTCACTTACCTGGAGTTGAGACTTTGCTGCCAGCTCCTGATAATATGGGGACTGGGAGTCAGTGAGTTCTGCCTTGAACCTCTGATTTGCCAGAGTGATGCTCAGCTCCACCTTCCACTCCAGTGGGCCCTTGGATACCTTAGTGGATTCAACTTTTCCTTCCTAAATTAAAAAAAACAAAAGTCTTTTATTAGTGTGAAGCATAAGCATAGGGTAATATTAAATAATATATATTGATATTGTCTCAAGAAGTGTATTATGAAGGCTCAAGTGCTTTTAGAATTGAAATCCTATTAACTAGAATTGTCCTCTGAATTTCATTGAGAGACAAAGTACCAAAGCTCCAATGAGTTAACTGTTTAGAATCCTTGAGAACACTGTAATTTTATGACTATGTGCTCTTCATGAAAGCATTTACACATATAGACACCCTCATAACTCATATATACGGCCAGAGCATCACTGGGATCGTGCCACATTCTTGGGTAACTCTGTGAATACTCTTTGATGAGGATCGGATTACCCAAAATAACCTAAGGATGCTGAGATACTAATACAATCTTTTTTAGAGAAGAGTCTAAACTGGTTTAATGAGACCATTTGTGCTTAAACTTCACGTTGAAACTAGTTAGTAAGCACTGTCAGGTCAAGAGAGGATTTGAAATATCTCTCAGAAGGAATGGCATATTTGGGCCACCTTTGGTAGCATGTGACTTAGAAGAGAAGCACTCTTCTGAGGAGCTGGATTTGGCCTCTGATCACAAGGGCCAGAGGCCATCCTTCTTGCTGTCTGGACTGGGAGCAGGCAGGAGTCTCTCACTGTTATGAATTCACCTGGGCTCCCAGGGTACAGAGCAAGCCTAGAGCTGGGTTTCAAACTTGGGGTTTAGCAGATTTTCAATATTGGGTAGCCAGATGATCATGAAATCTGAACAGCTTTCTTGAAAGAGTAAAAAACATGTCTGTAAAGGGGAACCCTCCTACACTGTTGGTGGGAATGCAAGCTGGTGCAACCCCTCTGGAAAACAGTATGGAGGTTTCTCAAACAGTTGAAATTAGAGCTACCGTTCGATCCAGCAATTGCACTACTGGGTATTTACCACAAAGATACAAATGTAGGGACCCGAAGGGGTACATGTACCCCAATGTTTATAGCAGCAATGTCCACAATAGCCAAAATGTGGAAAGAGCCAAGATGCCCATCGACAGATGAATGGATAAAGAAGATGTGGTATATATACACAATGGAATATTATGCAGCCATCAAAAGGAATGAGATCTTGCCATTTGCAACGACGTGGATGGAACTGGAGGGTGTTATGCTGAGTGAAATAAGTCAATCAGAGAAAGACATGTATCACATGACCTCACTGATATGAGGAATTCTTAATCTCAGGAAACAAACTGAGTGTTACTGGAGTGGTTGGGGGTGGGAGGGATGGGATGGCTGGGTGATAGACATTGGGGAGGGTATGTGCTACGGTGAGCGCTGTGAATTGTGCAAGACTGTTGAATCACAGATCTGTACTTCTGAAACCAATAACGCAACATATTTTAAGAAAAAAGGAAAAGAAGAAGATAACAGGAGAGGAAGAAAAGGGGAGTATGTCAGAGGGGGAGACGAACCATGAGAGATGATGGACTCTGAAAAACTGAGGGTTCTAGAGGGTAGGGGGGTGGGGGGATGGGTTAGCCTGGTGATGGGTATTGAGGAGGGCACGTTTTGCATGGTGCACTGGGTGTTATGAACAAACAATGAATCATGGAACACTGCATCAAAAACTAATGATGTAATATATGGTGATTAACATAACAATAAAAAATTAAAAAAAAAAAAAAAAACATGTCTGTAGAAAACGGAATGTCTTTGATAATGTACATATTCTCTTATTAGTGAAATTAGAGCTGTGGAGGCTGAAAGAGACCAACCAATGGAGAATGACATGAGGGACAAATCTCATGTGGGTGGTAGTCAATGTAGTTTCTCCTCATTTCTTATCACAGGGTCCTCTCTTCCACGGGACAGCAGCATAGCCTCTAACCTTAATAGGGCACACCGAGGATGTAGATCCACACTTGCCAGACTACTGATGTTTGTTTAACAAAAAGATTTCATTCATTCATTCATTCATTGAAGTAACACACATTAAGCATCTATACGGGTATAGAACAGTGCTAGGACATATGGGAAGTTAAAAGGAAAATATGGCATATGGTATTATCCTCTAGAAGCTTACCATTTCACTAGGCATATTTAAAGTTCACATGAGACATTTAAATAAATTCTTTAGATGTATTAGTGAGAAGTCTTCTAATTTATCCTTAGCCACTGGATTACTTTTCCATGCTTCTCACCCAGCATCCTCAGTAATACTCTGTTACCTATGGAATAAAAATCCAAACCTTTTTTCCTGATGTCGAGGCTCTCTCCAGTCTGATCCCAATCTGCTTGAACAATTTTATTTATTTTTTATTTTTTATATATTTTTTTCATTAAAATTTGTGTTTTTGTTTTTTATTAAACTACTGAGTAGGCCCAGGTAGTATATCCTATTTTTTTAAGTTTTTATTTTAATTCCAGTTAGTTAAATTACACCATTATATTAGTTTCAGGTGTACAATATAGTGATTCAACACTTCCATACATCACCCTGTGCTCACCACGACAAGTTCACTCCTTAATCCCCATCACCTATTTCACCCATCCCCCAACCCACCTCCCCTCTGGTAACCATTAGTTTGTTCTCTATAGTTCAGAGTCTGTTTCTTGGTTTCTCTCTCTCTCTCCCTGCCCCCATGTTCATTTGTTTCATTTCTTAAATTCCACATGTGAATGAAATCATATGGTATTTGTCTTTCTCTGACTTATTTAGCTTAGCATTATGCTCTCTAGCTCCACCCACATCCTTGCAAATGGCAAGATTTCATTCTTTTTGATGTCTGAGTAATATTCCATTGCATACATATACACCACATCTTCTTTATCCATTCATCAGCTGATAGATATTTGGGCTGTTTCCATAATTTGGCTATTGTAAATAATGCTGCTATAAACATAGGGGTGCGTGTATCCATTTGAATTAGTGTTTTTGTATTATTTGGATAAATACCTAATAGTGCAATTACTGGACTGGAGGGTAATTCTATTTTTAACTTTTGAGGAACCTCCATATTATTCTCCAGAGTCCATCAGTTTACATTCCCATGAATAGTGCAAGAGGGTTCCTTTTTTGCCACATCCTTGCCAACACCTATTATTTCTTGTGTTGTTGATTTTACCTGTTCTGACAGGTGTGAGGTGATATCTCATTGTAGTTTTGATTTGCATTTCCCTGATGATGAGTGATGATGAGCATCTTTTCAGATGTCTCTTGGCCATCTGTGTGTCTTCTTTGGAAAAATGTTCATGTCTTCTGCCCCCTTTTTAAATTGGATCATTTGTTTCTTGGGTGTTGAGTTTTACAAATTCTTTATATATTCCGGATACTAACCTTTTATCAGATATGCCATTGACAAATATCTTCTCCCATTCCGAAGGCTGCCTTTTAGCTTTATTGATTATTTTTTCCACTGTGTAGAAGCTTTTTATTTTGATGTAGTCCCAATAGTTTATTTTTGCTTTTATTTCCCTTGCTTCAGGAGATATATCTAGAAATAAGTTGCTATGGCTGAAGTCAAAGAGGTTACTGCCTGTATTCCCTTTGAGGATTTTGATGGTTTCCTGTCTCACATTTAGGTCTTTAATACATTTTGAATTTATTTTTTGTGTATGGTATAATAAGGTGGTCCAATTTCTTTCTTTTGCATGTTGCTGTCCAGTTTTCCCAACACTATTTGTTGAAGAGACTGTCATTTTCCCATTGGATATTCTCTCCTGCTTTGTTGCCACTGCCACTGAATATTCTCTCCTGCTTTGTTGAAGATTAGTTGACCATAGAGTTGTGGGTTTATTTTTGGGTTTTCAATTCGGTTCTATTGATCTATATGTCTATTTGTGTGTGTGTGTGTGTGTGTGTGTGTGTGTGTGCGTGTGTGCCAGTACCATACTGTTTTGATTACTACAGCTTTGTAGTATAACTTGAAGTCCAGAATTGTGATGCCTCCAGCTTTGCTCTTCTTTTTCAAGATAGCTTCGGCTATTTGGGGTCTTTTGTGGTTCCATACAATTTTTAAGATTCTTTGTTCTAGCTCTGTGAAAAATCCTATCAGTATTTTGATAGGGATTGCATTAAATGTGTAAATTGCTTTGGGTAGTATAGACATTTTAACAATATTTATTCTTCCAATCCATGAGCAAGGAATGCCTTTCCATTTCTTTGTATCATCTTCAGTTTCTTTCATCAGTATTTTATAGTTTCCGGAGTACAGGTTTTTTACCTCTTTGCTTAGGTTTATTCCTAGATATCTTATTTTTTTTTTTGGTGCAATTATAAATGGAATTTTTGCTGCTCGAACAGTTGTAGTCTGTGTCATTTCTCTCTGCACCGACTACCAGATAGCTTGTTCACTGTTGATGAGCTATCACATTGCTTGTGCTAATTTCCTGACTGGAGACCCTCCTCACTGCTCCCCATGCTCACCTCCAGCACTAAAACATGGGGACACACACACATACACACTTTTTTTACTTCTTACTAATATTTTATGGTTCATTTAAAATAGTATTTTCTCTGATCACTTAGGGCAGAAATCTTTGCCTCCTCTAAACTCCTGGAGCAATGAATAATATTTGAATTTCTCATTTAATACCTATGCCATACTCACCTACAGTCTTTTTATATGCTAATCTTGTCACCCCACATATAATCTCCTGAATCCAGTATGATTCTCACACTTCATTAAATCTCCCAAAGTTAAAAAAAAAAGGGGGCCACTTATGCACAAAACTCTGTGAATATACATGACTGGGAGTTACATGCTTTGCAACCTGTTCTGGTCTATCATTTTGTTCCATTCTATACATCTGCCATCTTCAAGTACAGCATTTAGATTATTTTGTACTTATTTTGCATCATAAATTTCTTGAAGGCAGGAACCGTGTCTTATTCATCTTAGAATCTTTGGCACATACCCCAATGTCTGGCACGTGAGAGGATTTTAGTAAAATGTTGGTGAATGAAAGAATAAGTGATAGATGCAGGTGGTGAAAAGGATAAGAGAGGGATGTGGTGAATATGAAATGAAATGTTCAGGGGATATTTACTGCAGAAGGGGGGACCTATATTAGATTTTGAAGAACATGGGACACAAGTAATGTGGGAAAAGAGAAGGCAAACTAGAATTGTCTTTGAAATTTTATAGTAAATACATTTAATCTTAATAATTCTTTCCAACAGCACTTTTCACTGTTTATGGAATAGTATTTTTGAGAAAAATGGAAATTTTAATTCTTTGTTCATAGCAATAGTTCCAGCAAATCCATAGCAATCTGGCCTACAGGCCAGATAGAATGGCCAGCGGGTTTCTCATCCCTGAATTTTCACGTAGAGCTGGTGAGACTGAACTTCTTGTCCTTCTCGTCCTCACTGCCTGGGCTTTGATCCATGCCTTGCGGCGAGGTTCCCAGGAGAGGAAAGGGTAGTGAAGTCTCACAAACCACAGGGAAGTTAAGTCTGGTTGCAGTGGCAGCGTAAGGATGAGAAGATCTGGGCTCAGACGTGTCACCCCCGTACCCCTGCTCCCTTCTGAACTTGCTGCCCACCTCGTGCTGCCCCAGCCCTGTCACTCCTGAGTAAAGAGGACAGTTTCCCCGCTTCAGCATCAAATGTCTGGATCAAGGATTTTGGAGCAGTTAAAATGTCCCCCTTTTTTGATAGCCGACATTAAATTCTGTAACATATCTTCTCCTCCTTCATGCCTTTTCACACAAAGAGAGCAGTGCAGCCCGTGTTCCTCTTTGCCTGAGAATACCGATTTTATTTTTCCCCATTTGACATGCAGGATTTCAATCATTTTGATATTTGTCTGACCTATTCATGCTGGCCATGACTGAAAGCAAAACTTCTACTCTTACTGTCAGCACAAGAATACACTTTAGTGGAGAAGGAGCTTGACTGATTGATTGATAGGTTTTATTCATTCATTTATTCTAGTGCTTGGTGAGTACCTGCTGTAGATGAGGTTCTCTTAGGTACTGGGAGAAAAAGGGCCCCTGCAGTCCTGGAGTTTATTTTATTTTATTTATTTTTTTAAAGATTTTATTTATTTACTTGAGAGAGAGAATGAGAGAGAGAGAGAGAGAGAGAGCATGAGAGGGGGGAGGGTCAGAGGGAGAAGCAGACTCCCCGCTGAGCAGGGAGTCCGATGTGGGACTCAATCCCGGGACTCCAGGATCATGACCTGAGCTGAAGGCAGTCGCTTAACCAACTGAGCCACCCAGGCGCCCTGCAGTCCTGGAGTTTATAATTAAGTTGCTTCTTACAATTCCTCCCACCTTATTCTAGTTTTCAATCTATTTTTCCCTCAGTCCCCAGAGGAAGGAATAATACCAAATAGAACAAAGTCACTGACTCTTAATTGGAGTGATAAAAATGCAGCACTAGTAATACTAAATGGCCAATTCACCCATTCTCTTTTCTTGTGTTACTAATAAAACAAAACCAGGCATGTGAAGAGCTAGATTGACTCTCAGAACTTCTTACTATTGTAGGCTTCTTGGTGTCATTGAAGAGTGTGACATCCAGAGTGAGAGGGAAGGGTCCAATGGAGACATTGGCAACATCTGTGGAAATTAAAAACATTACAGGCACAAAAATGAGATTGGAGAAGTTTACATTAGAACAAAGTCAAAATTTCATACACTTTTTCTGTCATTCTGGAATTTACAGATGTGGGGTGCCTTCTTACCTTATTTTTTTTTAAGATCACATAAATATGTTCTTGAGAAAAATATAACTCATGCTTTTGATCCTAGTTGAATTCTCCATTCTTCTCTTCTAGGTGCTATCCTAGTCTGGGGATATCCTAAATATGTTACAGTTAAATGGTTTTGCCGATGAGATCTGCTTAATTTTTCCATTTGTGAATATATAAAGGATGCAAGACAGATATTTATCTTGAACTTATTTGTTTGAAAATATTGGTAATGATTGTCTCCAAGTTGAAGGATAATGGGTGATTTGGCTTTACCTTTATTCTTTTCTAGATTTTCAAGTTTTATACAATGCATTTAAATTATTTTATAAAGTTAGAAATATCAGTTAGCTTTGAGAAAGTACATTATAAATGTTGTCAACTTCAATTAAGGATTGCTTTTTAAATAATATACTTTCATGATCACTTGAATTAAGGTTCAGGAGCAGGTGAATGAGGAGATCTAAGCTTACCTGTAGAAAACACAGGGGTCTCACCAGGCTCTCCGAATGTCTCCGCTGTAGATATTTCATCTTTTCTATCACCACAGCAGAAAAGAAAGAAGAGGTGGTGAAAAGGAGCTTGGTAACAATAGGGGAAATGCACTTACTTTTCCTATACTCAGTAGACCTAAAAATTAGAGAAAAACCCTTTAAAACTGGGTTGGCCTATTTCTTTCATTATAGAAGTAATCTACAAATATATTTTCACCAAAGAAAAATTCACACAACTCCTGAAAATGGTTATGTTTGACTCCAGGGTTTTCTTTAAGCATCTTTCATGTGGTCCTCAGGAGCATTTTTGCCATAAGCAAAACTGGTCTTTGGGGCTTGATGTTTTATAGTCCCATTGTGTTTGCACTGTGTCCTTGACATCAAAGATAATTGCATGACATGACCTATGACTGAATGTTCTTGCTAAAATCTCAGATCCTCAAACCTGCAAATCCAGAAAGTCCTTAAGTTTATTTACTAAAGTAACTCTTGTGGTTATAGTAATAGGAGAGAGGGAGATTTCTGGATAACACAGGTGTATTAAATCCCTATTCTGGACACAACCATTGTCTGCAGGAGTTATGGGTAGGTTTGCAGTGGCAGTCCGGAAGATATCTAAGGGCAAATCCAAGGGCATGGTTGTACATCTGTCTGTTATAACATTGGCCCATTCTAGCAAGCTTTATATAGAAAGGAGTAGCAGTAGTGATATCTTTTGAAGCTCACTGAAAAATCTGTTACTATAAGCTATTAGGTCTTATTAGCTTATGTCTGTATTAGTACAATTTAGTCATAGTTGACCAGTATATTTGATCCAGCTTTCTGTGATTTACAATGATGAGAAGACCAAAGGGAATGGCTAGGTGCTCTGTGTTGTAAGGTCATCTAGATTGGCTATAGACAATGGGACCATCTACACACGTATTTCTAACACATGCAATTTCCCCAAAGTCCTAATAGAGGTAATATACAAAATATCCATTGGCCTGGCATGGGCTCTGACCAATCAGAATAGATGTAAACATGGAGGACTATATTGGTGCACACAGGCTAAATATAAATTCAGACTGTTTCGGAATTAGGTATTCTTGTTTGTTTCTACTGGTATTATGCTATAGACTTAAGAAATAGTTTTTATGGATATCATATTTATGAAGATCTCATATCAAACATTAGAGCATTTGTGATTTAGACAATTTTCCTTTTTTCTTTCACTTTTTAGAACTTTGTTCATAGTACGATCTCTTTCCTCCTATTATAACTTTGGTATCCTTGTTTTACCTTGCTGTAAAAAAGAAAACAACCAAAAGGAATAGTTATCAAAGCGCTGGCTATGGCATTAGTTACAAGTCAACAGCCCACTTTGTGCAGGATCCTGTGTCAGATGCTATTTCCTCATCCTTTGCCACTGGGTGTGATTCTGCCATGACAGTGGCAATCTAGACCATCACTTAGAAGCTATAATTTGGGAAGCTGGGGCACTGGGTTCTTTCACTGGTTTTTATTTTAAAGTCATTTGAAACTGGCAGATTTATGGGCTAGTCAGGTGAGAAAATTTCCTGCTTTGTCTTCCTAGAAAGGTTTGAAATAACAGGCCTGGCTTTCTGCCTGCCTGCCTGCCTGCCTGCCTGCCTTCCTTCCTTCCTTTCTTCCCAACTTGGTAATCATAGTTAATGTAAAATGTTTGTCTCTTGCTCCTTAGCAATTCTTTCTAGCCATGTTGGTAGACACAGGAGTGGATGGGATGGTTCTATTTCTTTCTCTTTCTGTCTTGGGTTAGCTGTTTCCTGTAATTTGTAATGTTTTTCTATCAAGTCTTGGTACATTCTGTTGGATTTTTCTTATGGATGGATGGCCTCTGCTTTGCTTTCTTTTTCTTTTTTTGAAAATGGAGAAATAAGTATCATCCTAGAGTTAAATCAGAAGAGTGAATATCTCTGTGTCTTGCGAACAAAGTTAATACTCTAGTACTAAGATTTTCCTCAATCACATTATTTCTTCTCGTAACTTTTTAAAAATTTCTAAAGAGTGGTTGGGTAGATGTATCAATTAACAAAAATATATGAGGATTTTGCTCAGGTCTGTGGTGGTGGGTGGAGAGATATGAAAAGGTCCCTGCCCTTGAGGAGTTTAAACTCTTACAGGAAAATAGGGTAAAGCGAGGAAGTGTTAAATAGAAATGTAAGTGACAAAAAGAGTACAAAATTCAAAGCAGGAAAATATTGCTGCAGGCTCCAATAGGCTGTTAAGACATCATGGGATCCAGGTGGGACTCCACTAGGAGTGTGAAGGAGAGTAGGATTTGGATAGGTAATGTAGAAAAGGCAAGCTTTTCTGGGCAAGAGGGAAAGGCTAGGGGTCAGAGTCCAGGATGAGGAAGGTGTGGTCTGTGTGCAGTGAGGAATGGCATGGTGGCAACAGCGGGATCATGGGTAATGGATGCAAAGTTGGAAAGGTCAGGGGGTGAAAGGTCTTAATTGATGAGTTTGGCCTCTGCTCTGCCTCAGTGAAGGTCCTGGCAGGACACAGATGGCTCACTCACTGTGGGGTAACTTGAGGGAAGTTTAAAAAAGGAATTACTTACTAAGTTGTAGGAAGAGTATAAAAGCAACCACAAGGTCAAGTGCAGTACCCCAGGGCTGGTAACAGTGGGGTGCTCAAACTACCCTTAGTTCAGTTGCCACAAACCAGAGACAGAGAAGGATCTGTGGAAAGGCTGCTTGACAGGAGCTGAGATGAAGTTGAAGGAGGACAACAGCTTTTGAAGACTTTGCAAGTTGAGGGTGAAGGGAGTTGAGAAATTCACTCACCTCATTCTCTCCTCTCCCTCTGATCTCCTGCTCCCCATTGGCTGGCCCTACCTAGGAGTCAGGGCAAAGGATGCACGTGACTCGATCCTTACCAATCAGCCTTCTGTACACAGAACATGAGGGGAACAGTGGGCAGAGGATATTCAGAAGGGTAAGAGGAAGATGTAGGACTCTTTTGAAAGTCACTGAACAGGGCTCAATGTAAGAAATTTTTCAGACTTATTAATCCAGCAGCAGTTATGCCAGTTAAGGAGGGGAAATGGTTAGAGGCAGGGAAATCCATTAGGGAGACCAGATTTGACATTCTTCACAGTGTAAATTAGTAAGGTCTTGGAAGAAGTTGTTGGCAAAGGGACTAGAAATGAAGAAACAAATGTGAAAAGCATTATAAAGAATTGTCAGTAATTCATACAATACCAAATATGTGCCTCTCTTAGTATTATCTTCAGAATTAGATTTCTAAATGTTATAAAATGTATGTAATTTGTGTTTACAGTTTGCCTCTCTTCTTTAATCATTTTATCTAATTACTTTTCCTTGCCTTTTTCTCATTTTGATTTTCTTATTCGATATTCAGTTCTTGTTGAGAGTATAGCTCAGTGCTTCAGTAATTTAGTTTGAGAAATACTAATGCTTTACAGAATACCAAATGAGAGTTCAAAATGCAGGCTGCTCTCTGATTGTATTAGTATTTTCCTGATGTAACTAACAGTTTACCATAAATTCTAAAAATCAAACTATTTTAAAAAATTGTTCTATATCTTATGACTGAAAATACTCATTAGATACTTAACACATAGTAATGAATCCATTTTATCTGCAAACATGGTGCCAACATCTATCTCAGTCTTTAGGGTCTATCCATTTCCCCTTTATATACTCATTTATCTTTAGTGCAGTATATGCATAATTTGTCTGTCAGAATAACCTACACAGATCTCAGTGCTGACATAATATCATAAAGGCACAATAGCTCAGTCTCACTCCATTATATGATCTTTCAAAAGTCAAAAGCATGCTGCACTCTATTTTGGGTACTTACCTCTCAGGGAAGTGTCTCAGTTTTATTCTCTGCAGAAAGATAAAAAGTAATTTTACCAGGAGAAAATGTCAACTGAAGAGCTAAAGTCTATTTTCATCCCCTTTTCCCTTTAACCTTACTTCAACCAGCCTGTACAATGCTATTTTGCAAAAATAAAATTCTCGTTGGCCTTACCAGATATCTCTAAGCATTTCTTCAACTAACTCTTATGCAGTGGAAACCAACTGAAAAGGGGCAGGGGCTGGAGGCCTGGGAGCTATTCCAACAGTGTTCCAACATACAGCATTTAGGCTCACCTGCTGAAGAAGATCCAGGTGTTCCTGGGAATTGCTGAAATTTCTTCCAATGTCGAAGAGGCAGAAAGTCTCCTGCTGGCAGAGGCTGACCCGGTCCTGGTATTCCCTCAGGTCAGGGATGCGATCCAGAAAGATCCGATATGCTTCCCACACTGCTTCCTGACACACTGCAATACAGCACAGTTAGGAGCAGAAAATGGCCACATCCTAAGATGATTTCTGTTTCCCAGCCCAAGCATAATCTTAGAACATGGAGCGCTCTTTTATGGCTTATTATGGACACACTCATTTATAGTGCACAGAAATTAATTCATTTAGCAAATACATATTGAACCCCTCTATGTGTTACAGAGGAAAACAAAAGAAGGAGGATAGGAAATGAGAGAGAGAGAGAGAGAGAGAGAGAGAGAGTGGCTGTAGTTTAAAATAGGGCAGTTGAGGAAGGCCTCACTACAGGGTGACTTTTGAGCAGTATGGAAAAGGCCTCAAGGCCGGAGAATGCTCTGAACATTGACGGAACAGCAAAGAGTTCTGTCAGTGTGACCAGGGCAAGGGTAACAGTAAAAGAGGATGAAGACAGAAAGATGTGGTGAGGGGAACAGAGACCGTGTAGGGCCTTGTGGACCAATAATCTTCAAACTGGGGCATAGGTACCCGGCTGTATTTAAAGACTTTTCAAGGGATAAAGAGGCACACAGACAATTTAAAGAGAATCAATATCTAGGTCTCATTTTTCCTATCATGCCTTCCTAAACTCCGCCTGAGGACCCACCTTTCCTTTTCCCCGTTCCCTTAGGCCTGCATCCTTCCCCCATTCATCCCTCCCTAATCTTACGGCAGCACAGTGCCTCTAGGTTGCCACACAAAGGGACCATGTCAAATAGTATTGTTGAGGTTAAGAAACTAAGTGAACTCAGTTGAGGGGTAACACTTGTTTTTGCAGCAGGGTGGTTTCTGATTCTTTGCTTTCAACACATTAGAAGAATGGCCAACAGACACATGAAAAAGTGTTCAACATTACTTGGCGTCAGGGAAATACAAATCAAAACCTCAATGAGATACCATCCCACGCCAGTCAGAATGGCTAAAATAACAAGTCAGGAAATGACAGATGTTGGCGGGGATGTGGAGAAAGGGGAAACTCCTACACTGTTGGTGGGAATGCAAGCTGGTGCAGCCACTCTGGAAAACAGTATGGAGGTTCCTCAAAACGTTGAAAATAGAGCTACCCTATGACCCAGCAATTGCACTACTGGGTTTTTACCCCAAAGATACAAATGTAGGGATCCAAATGGGCATGTGCACCCAATGTTTATAGCAGCCATGTCCACAGTAGCCAAACTACGGAAAGAGCCTAGATGTCCATCGACAGATGAATGGATAAAGAAGATGTGGTATATATACACAATGGAATATTATGCAGCTATCAAAAAATGAAATCTTGCCATTTGCAATGATGTGGATGGAACTAGAGGGTAGCTAAGTGAAATAAGTCAATCAGAGAAAGACAAGAATCATATGATCTCACTGATATGAAGAATTTGAGAAACAAGACAGAGGATCATAGGGGAAGGGAGGGAAAAATGAAACAAGACGAAACCAGAGAGGGAGACAAACCATAAGAGACTCTTAATCTCAGGAACAAACTGAGGGTTGCTGGAGGGGCCGGGGGTGAGAGGGATGGGGTGGCTGGGTGATGGACATTGGGGAGGTATGTTCTATGGTGAGCGCTGTGAATTGTGTAAGACTGATGAACCACAGACCTGTACCCCTGAAACAAATAATACATTATATGTTAAACACACACACACACACACACACACACACAAAACCCCCACCCCAAAAACACATTAGAAGAAGTCCTAATGGAGTTGACAGCTGACAAATCATTAAAAATAATGACAGATCATGATGTTATTGTTAGCATATAATGCCAAATCTACTTAAAGAATAAAGATATTACTATAACTGGGTGTTATACGCAAACAATGAATCATGGAACACTACATCAAAAACTAATGATGTAATGTATGGTGATTAACATAACATAATACAGAAAAAGATATTACTATAACAAAACTCCCATCTGTTTCCATCCACTTATTTACATTTAAGTTTTCTCAGCATGTAAGGGAAACGAAGTAAAAAAATAGGGATAAAACTGATGCTAAATCCTGTCTCATTTTGGCAACGTATAATACGAATAATAAGTAATGGTACATGAACTAATATGAGGAACAACATCAGAGCAACCCCACATATGCAGAGGCTGAAGCTAATGAAACTTAAGGTACAGACCCTTCATTTAAACTGGGCTCTTCCAAAGTCTTTTTCCTAAATTTGTATTTATAAATGTTGGTACCCACAAAAACCTGTATTTGATCTTATATCTGTCAATAGAAATTTACTTAAATTTTTTGTTAAATTTGTATCTATTTGTTTTAATCAATTATATATTAAAAGTAATTATAAATGCAACTAAATCCAGAAGAAATTTCTTTGTACACATGAAGCCTATAGTAACAGGAAATAAAATCCGTAATTTAAATTTATATACATATTTTTGTTACTGAGAAGTATGTAAGAGTAACCACTAACAGACTTTCAAGCATAAAATAAATTACATTAAGATAAGGCTGTGAAGTGGGAAGTGGAGTGGAAATGTGGGTGTATGAAGAAAAAGGATCCCTGTAGCATTTCTTACTGTTGAGAAGAGTACATGAAGGCATGTGCTATGGAGTATTTGATGGTAACTATTGAGTAGCTATGGCAGATTCTACTGGATGCATACGAATGCTCTGATTTTTGTTTTATTTTCATTATCAATATTTACAACTCACCAAAAGTTGCATCTTATCTAATGATTTAAACTTATGATGAAAAACTTTAGATGTTAACTGAAAAGCATGCAAATGGGTACATAGTTTAAAAATTATTTTAGAGTATTAAGTGAGGGTAAAAAGTTAGATCTGACATCTGTCACAAGCAATTATAGTATGTTGATTTTTACCTCAGGAGGAATGGAGAGCAATTGGAGGCTTTAGGGCAGAAGCTGACATCATCTGACTTTCTAAAGAAACTCTGCCTGCCTGCCTGCTGAGAAAAGGGGTTGGGGGAAGGAACAAGGTGAGAGAAGACCAGTTTGGAGACTCTTACTTCTATGCTTTATCCCCCCTCACTCCCCATTTTTATATGTCTGGGTTTTTCTTAACTTCTTGTTTTAAGAGGCAAAGAGAATTCCAGACCAATAGAAGCTCAGGTTATTTACCAGCAGCCGCCTCACCAGAACCCATAAAGCCAGGAGCGGGTGCCGTCCCTTCCACCTTAAATGTGTCATCAAATTTTCCACACCTGGGAAAGTAACAGGGGTCAGCACACCTGGAGAGCAAGTGACTAGCCTCACCGGGAGAACCCACTTTTGTGAATGTTATCTTTTACCTGCCAAGCAAGGACCAGAGGGTTGTAATGCCTTTTCCAATACCAACAATCATGCAGTCTTTCAATCTTCATGTCTACTCAAGGGTCTACACACAATGCAAGAAGGAAACATTTGAATATCTTGAGACTTGCCCAAATCTTAAGAGTTGTGTGTCCAGTCTAAGCAAACCAGTTGCCCTTGCTATTTTTGTCATCTACTTACTCCACACTCTCTTTCGGGGTGTTATTTTGACCTCGCAAATCAGTCAATGTGATACACCACATTATAAAAGAAAGGATAAGGACCATAAGATCCTCTTAGTAGATGCAGAAAAAGCATTTGACAAAGTATAACATCCAATCTTAATAAAAATCCTTAACAAAGTAGGGATAGAGGAAACATACCTCAACATCATAAAGGCCATATACAAAAGACCCACAGCTAATATCATCCTTAACCAGGAGAAACTGAGAGCTTTTCTTCTACAGTCAGGAACTAGATAGGGATGTCCACTCTCACCATTACCATTACTGGAAGTCCTAGCCTTAGCAATCAGATAACAAAAAGAAATAAAAGGCATCCTTAGCAATCAGACAACAAAAAGAAATAAAAGGCACCCAAATAGGCAAGGAAAAAGTCAAACTTTCACTATTTGCAGATGACATGTAGAAAACTCAAAAGAGTCTACTAAAAATTTGCTAGAACTGATACATGAATTCAGTAAAATCACAGGATACAAAATCAATGTACAGAAGTCTGTTGTATTTCTATACACCAATAATGCAGCAGTAGAAAGAGAAAGCAAGGAATTGATTCCATATAATTGTACCAAAACTCATAAGATACCTAGGAATAAACCTAAACAAAGAGGTAAAAGATCTGTACTCTGAAAGCTATAAAATGCTAATGAAAGAAATTGAAGATGACACAAAGAAATGGAAAAACATCCCATGCTCATGTACAGGAATAACAAAGATTGTTAAAATGTCTGTACTACCCAAGCAATCTACACATTTAGTGCAATCCCTATCAAAATGCCAACAGCATTTTTCATAGAGCTAGAACAAACAATCCTAAAATGTCTATGGAACCACAAAAGATCCTGAATAGCCAAAGCAATACTGACAAAGAAAAGCAAAGCTGGAAGCATCACAATTCTGGACTTCAAGTTATATTACAAAGCTGCAGTGATCAAGACAGTATGGTACTGGCACAAAAACACACATATATCAATGGGACAGAATAGAAAACCCAGCAATAAACCCACAACTATATGATCAACTAATCTTTGACAAAGCAGGAGAGAATATCCAATGGAAAAATGACGGTCTCTTCAACAAATGGTGCAGGGAAAACTGGACAGCAACATGTAAAAGGATGAAACTGGACCACTTTATTAAACCATACACAAAAATAAATTCAAAATGTATTAAAGACCTAAATGTGAGACAGGAAACC
>NW_027397797.1:0-17832 GCF_003265705.2 Callorhinus ursinus
TTCACCTGGGACCCAGTGACACAAAGAGGGTTAAAGTGAGAGGGTGGAAAAGATCGTCCATACAGACATTAACCAGTGGAGATGTGGTGTGCCATCCCCATATCAGACAAGATGGACCCTAAGTCAAGGCCCTTGGAAGAGGTGGGTGAGAGTGAGGGATTCTCTGGGCCGTGTTTAAGAAGAGAGACTGGGAGCCCCTTCAGGAAGCCGGTCCAAATGGGGTCTGACTACTGGCAGTCTAAAGGTGCTGCTGAGAGAGATTTTCAGGGGTGTAACCCTTTCCCCGGGAGGTATGCAGATGGATTCCACAGGCCTGTGGGGCTCAGGCTGCCCTCTGCAGGCTGAAGGATGTGTGGTGTGCCTGCACAAGCTGGGCAGATCTGGGGAGCCAGGGAGCTGGAATAGGGCAGCTCTAGGGAGAGGCCCTGCCCTAGGAGCGGGCTGCTTGGAGCACCGGATATCTGCCTAATTCCAAATGCACATAGTCCCCCTAAAGGCCCAGCTGGAGGAAACTGCACATCCTTGCCATTATGGGGCTCCAAAGACTCGCTGGGGTACCCTTCAATGAAACAGCTGGGAGCACTGATTGCTGTGCAACTCAGCATCCCCAGTGTGCAATCAGTTCAAACGTGGAAATCTGCCACCATGCAATGATTTTCGGGGGTGTGCCCCCTCCTTTCAGAAGGTAACTTTGTTGAGGAGGTCGGAGCTCCACTGGCTTGTAGGGTCCTGGACACACAAAACTGGTTGATCACTGCATACTTCACACACACGTCCCACACAGGGATGTACCTAGGGATCTGTACAGTGAGAAGTTCAGGAGAAGCCTGGTTTCAGGAGCGGGCTGTTGGGGGTACGTGGAACCTATCCATTTCCAAACGTGTACTAACTCAAATGTACCTATTTCCTTTGAAGGCTGAGCTGGAGGAGAGTGGACTTCCTTGGCCGGTGCAGCAGATTAAATGTTCGATAACGTGGTATCTCTGTATAATAGACACCTGTGAGGACTGACGAAGCTGGGGATCGAACAGGCAGACGGTCCTGGGGCTGATAGTCACCACATTAAAATTGCTGCCAAAGAAATAGTTGTGGGGCATTGATCCCACAGCCAGGTGGCCAGCAGATGGGTTGGGACCAGGTTGTCCTCCACAGGCCTGAGAGACCCCAGCTGACAGTGGCAGGCTGGGGAGGTACCTACTGCTTATGCACAAAATATGGAGGTCCAGATAGGCAGGAACCTGGAACAGGGCAAGAATCTTGAAAGGCTGGGTCTTGGGAGGGGGCTCTTGGGCCCACAAGAACTTACCCTTTCCAACAAAAATGTGCTTTGAGACTGAAGGAGAATGGACTGCCTTTCCAGGACCGAGACGACTTGGGCTGCAGGAGTAATACTCATGGGTACACCTGGGAGCTTTAATTACAGGTAAGCCCTAGAACCGAAGGCAACCATTCGGAATGGGACTGAGCTGTGCAGATTTAAAACTGAGACTCAGAAATATTTTAGGGGGATGAACTTTCCATGGAACGGAGACTATGCACATGGTTGGGAACAAAGGAACTCCAGGCCAGGGAAAAATAAGAAAGGGGTTAAAGTTCAGGGTTTTGGTTACAGGTTTGGGTAGTGTCAGGGATAGGATTTATGGTTTGGGGGTAGGATTTAATGTTAGGGTACGGGTTAGGGTATTGGTTAGGGTACGGGTTAGGGTTAGGCTACAGGCTAGTGTAAGGGTTAGGATTAGGGTATGGGTTAGGGTTAAGGTACGGGTTATGGTACAGGTTGGGTTATGGGTTAGGGGTTAGGGTTTAGGTGACGGGTATGGGTTAGGGTACGGGTTAGGGTTAGGGTACGGTTAGTCTCTGGACCGAGACTTGCGGGAATAAAGCAGTCAGGAGCCCACCTAAGGTTGGGGTTAGGGCCTAGGGGCATGGCAGATAGAGCTCTCCTGCTCTCAATGCTTTCAGAAGTGTCAAATGGTGCATTTTGCTTTGTGGTGTCAGTCTGTGTCCTCCTGTAATGCTCAGGTGGCCCAAATCCCTGGGGCATGGAGCCAGGGACCTAGGGAGAGACCTCTCAGAAGCCACGTGATGGTTAGTGTTAGGGCCCATGTGCACGGCACCCCTGGTGTGCGGGAACTGTGGCGAGCTAGGGATGGGCGGAGTGTCTTGAGGGCAGGAGTCACATTGAATGTCAGGCTCAGGCGGTGCAGAAATTTCAGTTTCGCCGGGATGGGCATTCAGAGTTCTGCTCTGAGCATTTCCCAGAGTTCCCAGTGGTGTGGTTTCCTTCTGGGTGGCAGCCTGAATCCCTTGATAATGCTCGGCTGTCCCGAATACCTGGTGCTTTGGAGCAAGGCTCTGGGGAGAGACACTCAGAAGCCAACCTAGGGTTAGGCTTAGGGCTTAGGGGCATGACAGGCCTGATGTGCCAGCGCTGTGATGAGTTTCCCAGGGTCTGAGTTGAGGCCGTGGGTCGGGGGGGTTAGTATCAGGCTCAGGGATTGCGGCCTGGGAACATTGAGATCGGGGTTCGTTGGGATGGACCGGTACAGTTCTCCTGCTCAGAATGCTTACCAGAGTTCCCAATGGCACATTTTCCTTTGAGGTGGCAGGTTGAGTCCTCTGATACTTGTCAGGTGTCCCAAATCCCTGTGGCTTTGGAACCAGTTCTAGGGACAGAACACTCAGAAGCCAACCTAGGGTGAGGCTTAGGGCTTAGGGGCATGACAGGCCTGATGTGCCGACGCTGTGATGAGCTTCCTGGGGACTGAGTTGAGTCCGTGGTTCAGGGGGGAGTATCAGGCTCAGAGATTGCGGCCTGGGCACGTTGAACTCGGGGTTCGTTGGGATGGATGGACATAGTTCTCCTGCTCGGAATGCTTACCGGACTTCCCATTGGCACGTTTTCCTTTTTAGTGGCAGGCTGAGTCCTCTGGCACTGGTCAGGTGTCCCAGATCCTTGGGGCTTTGGAGCCAGGCTCTGGGGACAGAGGGCTCAGAAGCCAACCTAGGGTTAGGCTTACGGCTTAGGGGCATGACAGGCGCTTCCCTGGGTCTGAGTTGAGGCCATGGGTCAGGTTGAGTGTCAGGCTCAGGGTTGGCCACCAGAGGGCGCCAAATTTGTGCGTTGGCTGGGATGGGCATTCAGAGTTCTTGTGTTCTGACCGCTCTCTGGAGTTCCAAGTAGTGTTTTTTAATTCTTTTTGGCAAGCTGAGTCCTCTGGTGTCACTTAGCTATTGCCATCCCTGGGGCTTTGAAGCCAGGCTTCTTGGGACAGAAGCTCAGAAGCTAATCTAGGGATAGGCTTACTGCCTAGGGTCATTTCAGGCCTCATCTGCCCACGCTGGGGCAAGCTTGGGGGGCAGTGGATCTGAGTTGGGGCGTGGGTCAGGGTGAGAGTGAAGCTCACCGTTTGCGGGCAGAGGGCCGTTGAAAATGGCATTTCGCTGGGATGGGTACGCAGAGTGCTCCTACTCGGAAACGTTTGCCACAGGTTCACAATGGTGTGGTTTCCTTCTGGGAGACAGGCTGCATCCTCTGGTATTGCTCAGGTGCCCCCAGTCCCTGTGGCTTTAGAGCCAGGCCTCTGGGGCCAGAGCCCTCAGAGGTCCAAGAGGGATAGGGTGAGGGCCTAGGGGCAGGGCAGGCCCGATGTACCAGCACTGTGGCCTGCTTCCCGGGGGTTTGTCTGAAGGTCCTGGGTGAGGTGGAAAGTCAGGCTCAGGGTTTGTCGCTAGAGGGCGCAAAATTTTTCCATTCCTTGGCATGGGCATTCAGAGTCCTCCTGCTCTGATTGCTTTCAGGAGTGTGAATGGTGTGTTTACTTTCTGGGTGGCAGCCTGAGTCCCTCGATAATTCTCGGGTGTCCCGAATCTGTGGGGCTTTGTAGCCAGGTTCTGGGGACTGACCCTTCAGAAGCCAACCGAGGTTGAGTGTTAGCACATAGGGACATGGGAGGCCTAATATGCCAGCGCTGTTTCGAGGTTCCCGGCGGTGGGGGTCAAGGGCGTGGGTCAGCGTGAGGGTCTTGCTCTTTTTTTCAGCCAGGGGACCGCTGAAAGTGTGGTTTGCTGGGATGGGCATGACACGTTCTCCTGCTGTGTATCCTTTCTGGAGTTCCTAACAGCGGGCTTTCTTTCTGGGTGGAAGGTAAGTCCTCTGGTATTGTTCTGGAGTGAACCCTAGGGAACAAAGCACTCAGGAGCCAACCTAGGGTTAGGGTTAGGGTCTAGGGGTTAGAGCGTAGGGGTTAGGGCATAGGGGTTAGGGTGTAGGGCCTAGGGTTAAACTTAGGGTTAGGGCCTAAGGTAGGGCCAGGGTTAGGGTTAGGGCCTAGGGTTAGGGCCTAGGGTTAGGGTTAGGGGTTAGGGTACAGGAGCTCTGGGCTCTGCTGACACTGTCACAGTGTCCACAGGAGAAGGGCGGCCCACGTGAGTGCTCACTGGCTCATTGTGTCAGATCACGCTAGAGCAGAGGGGCAGCTTGGGCATGGAGTCTCAAACTGTGCATCCGTTTGTGTTCTAGTCTTCCAGCAAATACACCATAGGCCCTTGCACCCACCAGGTAAGACATGGCTCTGCCTTCTAGGAGCGGGCAACCTGGAAAGAGAACGAGATTAAGACAAAGTACACAGCATAGTGATCTCCTGAAAATCGTTTTTGAGTGGCTGAAGGCCTGAGGAAGAATGGGTCTATTTGGTGTCTCCCTGTGCTACACTTCTGGCCTCAGTTAAGGGTAGACAGTGGGATGTATTTATTTAGTGCCACACTGGATGACTGGGGACTTCCTTTGGGGCTGGGAGGAGCACCGCTCAGAAGGTAGGGTCAATGCTGCGCCAGGAACCCAGGACTTTCTAAAGGCAGGTGAAGCTGGGTATGAACTGGTGAGCTGGGCCTGAGCAGGTGTGAGCCAGGAGTAAGCAGGGCAGGACAGAATTCCTGGGCCTCCACCTGTCCTGGGGTTAGGACCTCCGGTCCCTGGAGACCCTTTATGGCCCTCCAACAGCCCTGAGAACAAGCCCTATAGGGAAGGTATTCTACCTCAGGAGACTGCGATCCTGGGGAATGGCCTGGGGCCTGCAGTGTTGAGCATCCCCTTCCTCTTGCCATCTCTGGGCTCAGATATGCAAGCCTCACCTGTGATACAGGTCTTGATTTTCCCATGGCTCTTTCCTCAGGGGTCCCCCTGACACTTGGTGTTTGCCCTTGGTGCAGGGTCCTGAAACACTCTGTGGACGCCACCTATGAGGAGCCGGGCCCAAGCCCTACGTACCGCATGGAGCTCTCCATCTTCTACGTGGTCTACTTCGTGGCCTTCCCCTTCTTCTTCGTCAACATCTTTGTGGCCTTGATCATCATCACCTTCCAGGAGCAGGGGGACAAGGTGCTGTGTGAATGCAGCCTGGAGAAGAACGAGGTGGGTGGCTCCCTCTTCTGCCCCATGTGCATGTGTACGTTGGATAACCTGCTGGTCTTCCCTGATGGGCAGCATGGGCAGACCCACTGGAGTTCCCTTCCACATGGGGCTCGCTCATCACCGCATAGCTGGTGGCCAGCACAGGGGCAGGGAGAGACCGAGTGTGGCTGGTCAGGGCTGCCTGCGAGGATGGAAGAGACAGGTGTAGGGTGCAGTTGGTGCCGCAGTGTGGGATTCCTCCCAACCCCACCACGTTCTCAGTGCTCCTTTGTCCCCGGGCAGAGGGCTTGCATTGACTTCGCCATCAGCACCAAGCCCCTGATGCG
Organism: Callorhinus ursinus; assembly: GCF_003265705.2. NCBI lineage: Eukaryota > Metazoa > Chordata > Mammalia > Carnivora > Otariidae > Callorhinus > Callorhinus ursinus. The sequence goes on from NW_027397797.1 coordinate 5,740, forward strand.
GTACATGCCCTAGGACAAGCAGTCATTCTGGTACAAGACATGGACATTTGTGGTCTCGCCTCCCTTTGAGTACTTCATCATGGCCATGATCGCCCTCAACACAGTGGTGCTAATGATAACGTTATGTTGGCCCAGCACGGGGGACAGTGGGTGCCAGCTGGGGTGTGTGAGAGAGAGAGAGCCATAGTTGCAGCTGATCACATCCTGGTCAGCATGAGATGCCTATAGAAGCCCAGTGCCCTGGGTTCTCTGTGGGCTGAGATGGTGAGAGTGTCCTGGGAGAAAACAGGGAGAGCAGGGACGGGTATCCCTACCCTGGGCAGGCGTGCAGTTCTCTCTGCTCTGGCAGGAGGTCAAGGCTGGGGTGTCTTGGGCCAGCCGAACCTGCAGCCAATGGCACTTATTCCCCGTGCAGTTCTATGACGCACCATATGAATATGAGCTAATGTTGAAATGCCTGAACATTGTGTTCACATCCATGTTCTCCATGGAATACATGCTGAAGATCATCGCTTCTGGGGTGCTGGTAGGTGCCTTGGCTCCCTCTTGGCCTTTTGGTGGTCTGCATTCTGGCTCACTCTCTGTAGGGGGGATTTTCAGGGACTTTTAGCTTAGAGCTGGGAATTCCCCAAGCCCCCAGAGCAAATGTGACATTGCGGGGGCTCCTGAGGAAGGGGCTGCTCCAATACCCTGAGCTGTCTGAGCTCTGCCCTGAGCCCAGTTCCTGGAGACAGGCGGGGCCAGCCTCCTCCTCTTTGGACACACAGCTCTCAGTTCTGCACCTGCCCAGACCCACAGGTGTTTGCTTACCCAGCTGTGGTGTCCCCCTTGGGTGGTCCATCTGTCCCTTTTCTCCTTTCTTGATTAGGGGTACTTCCTGCAACTCCTTGCCTGGCAGAACCCTTACCAGCCTCTAGCAGTAACTGCTCTTTTTTCTCTCCAGAACTATTTCTGAGATGCCTGGAATGTCTTTGACTTTGTCACTGTGTTGGGAAGTATTACTGATATTTTAGTAACAGAGATTGCGGTAAGTAGTGTTTCCTGTCCTTCCTGCGGGCCCCAGAATGGTATCCTTCTAGGCAGTGCTGCTCAGTGCGCCTCCAGGTCCTGAGTGTTAGCCCCTTCTCTCTTGCCAGAGTTCCCCAGGAGCCCCTGAAAAGAAGGAGCCTCCGCTCCAGAGGTGAAGTTGGGAATTGGGTATTGTCTTGGGAAATGCTTTCTCTCGGATGAGAACGTGGTTTCCAAAAGGTCTAGGCTGGTGGTCTGAGAGTTACCTGGGAACTTCGTTGTAACAACTGACCAGGAAGATAAGAAACTTTTAAATCCATGTGGGTCTGACAAATCTAACAACTTGGCACCAAAGTACATGAACTAAAACCAACAAGAATTTCGAATATTTTAGAATATTAGGTTTGTTTTACGTGTGTGTGTGTGTAAATAAAATGGGATACTCATTCATATCAAACGTACACAGATTATATGTAAAAACTGACCAAGTGTTAAAATATGAAATTGTCTTGACAAATTTCAAGGAATCTGAATCATAAAGCAGTATTCTTTGAGTAAAATGCATTATGTCAGCATTAAATGGCAAAAAATCTAATCTCAGTCCTAAGGTGACTTCTCCAGGAGCAGACACTTAAGCTGGGGTTCTTGTACAAGTCATTTCTTAGGAAGCACTCCCGGGCAAGACCATGAGAGGGAAGTTTGGGGAAATGGACGGCTAAGAGAAGGGGGATCAGAAATGGATCTGGAGCCAAGTGCCGGGGTGCATCTGGGTCATCCCCGATGGGGGCTTGGAAACAGGGTGGTCACCCCTCAGAGCTGCAGAGCTCATGCCTCTGTACAGATTATCGCACCACCAAGGGCTGCACCTGGGGGCTGCAGTTGTCAGATACCTCCAACCCTTCTGAGTACACCCCACGTGCAGGCAAAACAGGCTCTGGCACCACTGGGGAGGAAGGAATATCAGACTCCTTGGTAACAAGACCGCACTGGAGCGCACGAGTGTCTGCTGTTACCCTGGCCCCACTCAGCTCTGCCCACGTCTCACACTGGGTTCACTTCCCTCCTTCTTCAGGATGATGCTGGTCACGTTCTCTGGGAGAAGAGGGTTGGTGACCAGCTAGATCTAGTCTGAGTTAAGTTGATGTTCATTAACTTATTCTTCCTAACCCCTTTTGGGGTCCCCTGAATGGTGGCCAGCCTTCTGTCGCTCTAGTTGCTGGGCAGGATGAGGCAGCCCACACTCTCACCCTATGAAGCCCAAGCCCCTGCTTGTCACACCCTTGTGTGTTTCTGGCTGCCATAGTAGTCCAGTCATAATTAAGACTGGTCATAGAACACAGAAAGGCCCTAGTGAACCCCCTGATTTCCAGATAGACTTCTTCCTACCCTATGCAATGGTAGCTCTTCCCTTCTCCATTCCCAGCATCCAGTACCCTGGCCAGCCTGGACACTCTGCTCTGCCTCCTGATCTTACGGCATGAGGAGCATAAGTGACAGGGGCCCACCATGACTTTGGTGTTCCACAGTGGAAGCCTTCCCTACCCCTTGAGCCAGGACCTCTAGATTTGCCAAACCTAAACTTATGGAGATGATGAGAACAAAGTCTGACCTGGGTTGCTGGAGGATAGTGAGAGGGGCCACCCCTACTTCCACCCCTTGCTTTCTGGATCTGTGTGACAGTTGGATACCCAGTACCATCTCTTGTTTGTCAGTTCATCTTGAAGGACAATATCCCAACCCTGTGAGGTACATCACCAAGCCAGCATTTAATCTATGTCTTTAAGAGGCTTTTTCGGTGTTTTATGAGGTTTCCACCTGTGAAAGATGTTGAATATTATATGCCAGTGGATCCCGAGTTACCTGCTCCTTTTGTACCTGCTTCCGCTTGCTCATTTTGGAGTCGATGTTATGTGGAATCCAATATGGGTAAATCTCTGGTACTTGTGTGGGCCAAGGTATTCCATGGGCAAAGACAAACCCACACCCAGAGTATGAGTGATCCCAGTAGAGACAAATCACTGCCATTTCCAGGTGAAAGGATTCTCATGTAAGCAAATTGCTACCAAGTGGCTGGCTGACAGCCTAAAGCATGTTGCATTGTAGAGGCCTCGTTGTCTTCTGGACATAGTGGCCTGGGTGTCTAGTAGTGGTCATGGCTGGATCAGCCCAGCCATGGGCTCAGGCACAGCCTTAATCTCAGCCATCATGGTCATTCCATTCATGGATCTACTATGTGAACACTGGGGCTAGTGAGAATCGAGGCTGGCTGTCATCTGTTGGGTAAACCATCTCAAGGCCTGGTTTTTAGTGCCCCTACAGTTGTGGATGCTCTGTGGTGGACACTGATGTGTAATACAAGGACCTGCATTTGGCCTCCATTCCCTAGGCCCATGTGGATGCCTTTCCCCAACCTTTGTTCCCTCCGGAGCCCTGGCCAAGCTTTAGCTCTTGCCTAAGTTCCTGTAATCCATACCACAGGCAACTTCTTTCTCCATCTGCACCATGGCTGCTCAGGTTCACCACCTAGAACTCTGCCTCACCACTGTCTTCCAGTTCGTCTCTGTGTGGGGTTCTAGTGACACCAATGTATTGAGCCAACCGCTTCATGTAACAGGCTTGAGTTTTGCCTCCTGGCTTTAGTGATCATCCCATGATATGTTGTGGTAGGAGGGAGCTAAGGAAGACAGGTGCAGCAAAGGTGCAAGGCCTGGGGCACTGGGCCACCTGCCATGAGAATCTGCCCTCTATTTTGAGTGAGGTAGGAAGAGGAGTGACATAATCTGGGTTTTCAGACCAAACCTCTGGCTGAGTATATAGTGCAGGGCACAGGCAGAAGCAGCTAGGCAAGTTAGGGCTTAGTTGGATTATCCCAGAAACAGACCCCAAGACAGGAGTTCAATGCAAGTCATTTATTTGGGAGGTGATCCCTGGAATACTAGGGGAAAAAGGAAGTGTGCCAGGGAAGGGGGGCAGCCAATACATGGTACTAAAAAGCCAGGTACAACTGTGGGTCCTCATTGGGAGCCCTGAGCCTCCATTATCCCAGCAAGTGGCGGGGTGACTGGGGTATTTTTTTGAAGATTTTATTTATTTATTTGAGAGAGAGAATGAGAGATAGCACGAGAGGGAAGAGGGTCAGAGGGAGAAGCAGACTCCCCGCTATTCAGGGAGCCCACTGAGGGACTCGATCCCAGGACTCCACGATCATGACCTGAGCCGAAGGCAGTCGCTCAACCAACTGAGCCACCCAGACACCCGACTGGGATATTTTTCAGCAAGTGCTGTTAGCTACTAGTTGAAGGCTACTGGGGAGAGGGGGCCAGAGAATGTTAATTCTCATGTCCTGCCCTTGGAAAATTCTCAGGAAAAAACGATGTTGATGCTGAGAATTGAGTATTGGGCCTATGAGGATGTGAGTGCCACTGAATGACATAGCAGGGAGCCCAGCAGAGGGTCTAAGGCGAGAGATCATCATTCTGGATGTATTTTCCAGTAGAGTTGCAGATGGACCACATGTCTCTGAAAGTTGAGCAAGAATGGCATCAAAGTCTGAGCACTTGGGAACGTCGATTATCATTAATTGAAATGGGAAAGACTGTGGGTGGAACAGGTTTGTTGTGGACTGTTTGTACATGTGGAGTGGATGCAATTTGTACATGTTAGATTTGAGTTGCCTGTTGGCCTCCCTGAAGGAATCATCCAACAATCCATTGGACAGATGGGCCTGGAGTTTGGAGAAGAGATTCATGCTAGTGTCATAGGATTGGGTACCATGAACATATGAGATGATATCAGATCCATGAGACTGAATGAGATCAATAAAGGAGAGAAAAGAATGAGCTACTGAGTTCTAAGATGCACCAACATTTAGTGACAAAGGCGTGGCCAGAGGGCAGAGAGGTTTTCCAAACCATTAGCAAAGGTTAGTGTGCAGAATGTGCAAGGCTCTTCTGTGAATCATTAAGATAAACAAGAGCAACCGAATGGAAAAACGAAATGAAGGGATAATTGGGCATTTTACTAAAAGAATAAGAAACAGAAATGACCAATTAACATAGGAAAAGCTGCTCACCCTTATTTTTAATTAAAGAAATGTAAAGTGAAATGACATTGAGATGCCATTTCACACCCTCCGGTTTGTCAAATGTCAAACAGGAATTCCAGCCATGCCAATGGTTAGCGAGTGGGACAGCCAGAACCTCCATGCTACTGCTGGGGGTGTTTATTGGACAACCTTTTCGGAAGTGTGGCAGTCCCTAGAAAGCTGGACTTATGCATGCCTGCAGCGACTTAAGCACATAAGCCAGAGGGTGTCTGGGCAGGTGACCTGGAGACACTTTCACACAGAGGGTCGTGGCTACCTTGTTCAGAGTAGCAGCAGTACGCACTGATGTTTACGGGACGTGAACGTAGTGAAGTGCCGCACGCACTGGAGGGTGGTGGTCTCCACATCAAGAGGGATGCTTTTCAGAAGCAGAGTTTGCTTGCCATCAGCACAAGTTTGCCCAAGTCCGTGAAGGCTGCATACGGTAGCGTCCCATTAAAAAGGCTAAGAAAAGTCAAGTATAACGCATTTTAATAGTTTGTCATAAGACAGTAAAGAAAAGCAATTATTAACAAGAATTAAGGGTAGCTACTACATCTGGGGAGGAGAAAGGGAGACAGGACGGGCTTCAAAGTAATGGTAACGTTCTGTTTTCTTTAAGCTGAATGATGAATATATGGACATTCTATGATTTTTCTTTGAAAATGTGCATCCGTACACATATTTATACATATTCTTTTGTGTATGTGGTATGTTTTATGGTTTTAAAAAATTAGTAATCCAAATAATGCGGGGAAAGTTCTGAGCTGCCATTTTCACACAAAAACCAGGATGTTCTGTCACACCAACCATTGACATTGTGGCATTGCCCAAGTGCTTCTCATCCAGAAATAGTTCATACCAGTGTGGTTTCTGGGAGGAGCAACCTGGCTGCTGATCCTTACGGGCCCCGTCCTTGGACACAGGCATCTTTGTTCCCTAGATAAAGGGATCCAGACAGTGCGCTCCTGTGTGCAAGGGCCCAGCTCTGGGGGTTTCTTCATGTGTGTGCCTTCTCGCCCAAGAGGGCGGACTGATGAGCAGCCATCAAGGGTGGGGTTTGCCAGACATGCAGAGAGCACGACGCCCAGCTGTCTTGCAGGGAAACCTCCACCTCCAAAGTGGCCCGCACACAAGGCAGAGACCTTCTGTAGCGCAGGTGGCTGGTGTAGCCCAGTGTCTGTCCCACAGCTGTTGGACACACAAGGCCAAGGGGGCTTGTGGTTGTATCAGACGTTGCTTCAAATAAGTCCTCCATGGCTGCTGCCATCAGCCCCTGATGCCTAGCAGGGTCGGTGGGAGGGCTGAGGAGCCACTTGGCTTGGAAACTATGCTGTGTCCTGGCCGCTGGCGCTCTCGGAGCTCAGTCCTTCACCGAGTTCTGCCGAGAGGGGAAAAGATGAAAGGAAGTCGTCATGTGGATTAGTGGTGTCTTTATTTTTGTTCATTTGTAGTCACTTCAGATGTTACTTTGTGAATGCACTTTTTTTTCCTTAGGCAAAAAGATGAGTGTCAGTTCCCACCACCAACTTAATCAAAATAGAGTAATAGTCTTAACCAGGGTCATGTAGAAACAGCATTCCCAAGCAAGCATAAAACTGACATTGATTTCTTTGCCTGGAAATAAAAAAATAAGTGTCTTTGAGTCATCTTTGGATTTGCATTAGAAACAGGAATACAAATGAATGCCACCCTGTCTGCATAACCTACAGATTTCAAAAATATGTTTTGATTTGATGCATTTTAAGCCAAATATGCAAAGTTTACTAAAATCCTAAAATTTTCCAGTGAGGTATTCAAAGTTTGAGTTTTTGCTTGTGTTGATGACTCATTTTCTCTTTTGTTTTCTGTTTTTATTCTTGATTTACCTTAACCTACCTGCTGACTCATGCCATCCAAACAACAGACAACGCGAAAACCATGTCTCCATCTGTATGTTGCGCACCTGCTGCTCAAACATCCCAATTTGTAAATAATACGCAAATATCCATCCATGAAAATGTCACATATAGGAAACGGTTGGTTTCATGACTTTCAACAGTTCTTAAAACTCCTTGCTTTGCTTGTTCTTCCTTCCATTTCCTGTGACCCCTCACCACTGCCTTCCTGAGGGTTGTGGTCAGTCTGGCATTACACTCATCACCTCTGGCCTCTTTTTCTTGGCTCCTGGCCTCCAGCGGGTGCTTCTGAAGGCCCTCCCAGGAGCCACTAGATTCAGGAGCTGGCCTTGGGTCTAGAGAGGAGGTATAGGGTCTTCTGAGCGAAGCGGCTAAGTGCCCAGTTTTTCTTGTTGGGATCGGGCTCAGAATTGGGGAGATTTTTGTAGGACATGAGTTTGGACCTGATCCTACAGAGTCCATGGGTTCTCTTGCACTGTCTCCCTTCTGCTCCCTTCCCCACCGTACCAACATACAAGGCTGGTTCTCCCCGGTGGCCTCTGACGATGTCTCCTGTAACATTCTCCCTGGACATGCCCTACCATAGGGAACCCTCTCTGGGTCTCAGGGCTGGAGGGGATTGGAGATTTTGTCTTCCTGATTCAAAAAGGGTTGGTGTAAGGCCTGATGGAGTGGGAAGAGGGTCTGCCTCCCGGGGACAGTGAAGCTCAGGGCTCTTGCACCCAGGCATCATTGATCCACTTGTGCACCCTTGCTCACTGAGCTCGTGTGGAATGCAGGTAGCATGAACTGGGGCTTCCTTCCAGGCCTTCAGGGATGTTTGCGAGGAGAGCAAAGATTCCAGGAGCAGATTAAACTGAAGGTGTGACTGGAAATTTACATAAAGTAGCAAATATTTGAGATTCCTTTTACAAAATGAACATTAACGATAAAGTGATTCACAAGTGGAGCAGAAGAACTTGAGTTGTGAGAAAAACGCCATTTGACGCCACAGAAATTTTCAACTCACTCAGGCCTTTTCGTGGCCTTTTCCTGTCCACTTGGGAAGAGCACCCCCCCGTGCCCTTCCTCATCCTCCAGAGCACACATCATCACCTGACATGCTGCGCATGTTGGGGTATACAGAGCTTTTCTTTTCTTCATCATTGTCCCATGAGAACAAAGCTGATTAGGAGAGCAGTTTGTTGCAGCATAGACTGTGGCCCCCAGCAGATGTGCACAGGTCACTTTGCTTGACCCTGACTGGAAACAGTGATGTACTTGGATGCAGGAGATGCTGATCCGGGTCTGAGGCCTGTTGATCCCCTTTGTGGGGGCCATGTTTAACAATATCCGGCGTACTTTTAAATCCCTTAAATCTCGGACTCCTCACCATCTGGGCACAATGTCCTAATGTCTCCATCTTGTGGATGAGGAAGCAAGGGGCTCAAAGGAGCCAGGGACCAGTGTACCCTCAAGGTGAATTAGCTACCACATTGAGAGGTGTGGTGATGCATCTTTGGGGTGCTCTGACATTTCCTGATGCAGAGGCAGATGGCAATAAGGAAGGGCCTGGCTTTGAAGTAGTAGGGGAATAGTAGGTGCTCTCTGGTGTGACAGAAACCACGGACTCTGGGAGGATGGGTCAAGCTATGTCCATCTCCAAGGGGTTGGCCGAGGCCAGAGGCGACTATGCATAGCTGTGGGAGGCTGCTGTGTGCTTGCTGCCCCTGCTTTCCTGCATGCGCTCGCATGGCGTTGCGTGGCAGCTCCCGCCCTGGGCACAGCCATGGAGTGCTCTGCCTGCCACGCCGTGCTCGGACTATCTGTAGCTGCTGTCGCCATCTGTCCTCATGGCTCTCTAGGGCTGTCTGTCTGTTGCCACCCCCATCCCTCTCCCGAATGCCCACTGGAGCCCCGAGAAAAGACATCTGGGAAGAGGGGCGAGAACTTGAGTCTCAACAAAACGTAGCAGGTGACTTGTTGAGCTTTGCGTTCATGCACTATGTGGAAGGACAGTGCCTTCCCCTGCCTTGTCTTCCATCCCTTCTTTCTCACCCAGGGCCTAGATTTTCCCCAATATCTCCAGGAAATCTTCTTGTCTGTGCCAGTGGCCTGAGCAGAGCACTTTGGACTGGGCAAATGATAACTGTGTTATTACAGTCTTGGCCCCTCCAGACCCAAGTGAGCAGGTGCTTTAGAGGCCGGGCCCTTGGAAGCTCCCTCCGTTTCCTCTGCTTTATTGTCTTGTACAAAGGATTTCCCAGCACTGTAGACAAAGTCCCCCTTCCATCTCTGTGCCCATCCTCCTGAAGTGACTGGCTCATTTGAGAACCTGGGGCCCACGGGGCAGGGGTGGATGTCTCTTGGACATCCTGTACCAGTGAGATTCTCTTTCCCCAGCACAAGCAGGTGAGGGAGCTCTAGGCAAACTGTGTGCCCTCCAGGATCACACCTCAAGGTCCACTCCTGCCTTCTTGCTGATCTGGACCACAGTCAGCACCTCCTTGTGACTACCAGACCTCCCACCCCATGGCTCCGACATCTAGCCCTCTAGCAGAGACAGTCTAGTCTCCAGCCACCCCGGTGGGAACAGAAGAGGCAGACAAGGGCTGGGTTGGGGCCACTGTCCTTAGAAGTAAGAGTGAGACCTGCCTCTCCACGAAAGGCCTCAGCCCAGCCTAGAGCAGATGGGCAGCCCTGGAGGGAGGGGGGCCAGCTCTCCCCAGGCTCCCCATGCTTCCTGCATATGCTCTCCTACTGCTGCTCTAATTCAACATGTCATGTTCTTTTCTCTTCATCTGACCACTGAATCTGGTGATACGATGTGTCTAACCCTGAGCTGCTTGCATATGTTGAAACACCAAAGTGGCAGGAAGCTGCTGTCAGGCTGCATGCGGGCACCTGGTCTCCAAGCAGACAGAGGGTGGGAGACTGCTCAGGGCCACAAGCACCCCCACGTCGTGGACACCGTCCAGAGCCGTGCTCCCTGAAAGGGATGTGCCAATAACTCAAGGCGCCCCTGGCCAGGGTGGAAACTTCCCTCCCAGGTAATCTGTGGAGTCCAGAGTTTATTGCTTCTTTTTGTGCTTGATTTTGAACCTCTTGGATGAGGGAGCAGTGCTAGATACCCTGGGATCTCTGGAGTTGAGACCATTTGCGGATTTCATAAGTGGCTTCCGTGATGTGGGTCGCAGGGTCGCCGACACTTACCCTTCCTATGGTGACTTGTCTGCAGGCACCAGGAGCAGCCCCAGAAGAGATGTTTGCCCCTCTTCCAGGTCCCAGGCAGCAGGGGCTTTGCTAGCCGTATGGCGAAGCTAAGGGCCCTTCAGAGGCTCTTGGTGAAGAAGCAGCCCTGCCCGGCACTTGGACGGCTTGGCTGTATCTTGCAAGAGGCGGTCAGTGTTAGAGGCCCACCCACAGTTGGTCTCCTGGCTCCACCTGGCAGCAAGGAGCTGCTTCTGAGAATTTTTCTCTCTCTCCCTCCCTGTTGGGTGCAGGGGAGGCTAAAGCAGAGGGGTTTCTTTCATTTGCTGCATGAGAGGTGATTTGCAATGACAAGCTTTACTTTTGGAAGGTTTTCAGGTGGCCGATTGCTGCTTTTACCATAGAGCTGTGACATTTTGTTCGATCTCTCTTCGTATGCATTTTTCTTCAGGACCACAGGGAGAGGTGGGTGGGGAGCAGCACCTGCAGTTGCAGGAGGCTGGTCTCCGCAGGTTAGAGAACAGCCTCTCTTCCCTACAGAACAATTTCATCAACCTCAGGTTTCTCCGCCTCTTCCGTGCTGCCCGGCTCATCAAGCTGCTGCGCCAAGGCTACACCGTCTGCATCCTGCTGTGGACCTTCGTCCAGTCCTTCAAAGTGGAGCGCAGGCACGGCCCTCGTGCCCTGACTCTCCACTGTGTGATGCACAGTGCTGTGGCCACCAGCTCCTCCTTGCCACCAGAGCAGCCCCTCCTCGTGGAGGCTCCTTGTTGGCACCCGTTATCCTATTGTAGTTTACAAAGACATTTTAAGTGATCCAGAGAGCATCTTGGTAGTGCTCAATGACTCAGAGGTGGGTTCTATGACTAATTATAGAGTAAGGAACTGAGGCGGTCTCTTGGTGGAGGGGCTTCACGGTCAGTGGGGGTGGATTTGCGGTCACTGGGGTCTGGGTGGCCCCAGAGCCCCGGCCACCGTCCACTCTGCAGACGAGGCCCAAGCAAGGTAGCTGGGCAGACCTCCCTGGAGCTGCCCTGTCCTCTGTATGTCTCCACAGGCCCTGCCCTACATGTGTCTGCTCATCGCCATGCTGTTCTTCATCTATGCCATCATCGGCATGCAGGTGGGTGTGCCTGATGGGACAGGGAGCAGAAGGGTGGGGCCCTGTGCCCTGGGGCAGAAGGGCACTGATCATGGTCATCAAATGGTATCAATGACAGATTGGCACTTGGGGAACATTTCTATGTTTGAAGCACTTTGTGAACGTAATTCTCAGAAAGGCTGTTCTACCGATAAGGACACGGAGGCTGGGCACCACGGGTTTGGGCCCTGTCACCCAAAGTCCACTAGTGAGGCGTAGCTCCACCGTCTGCGGAAAAATGCTCTGCTGTGCTTCTGAGTGTAACCCCATTGGGCTATTAGGGTGTTGATGGGCATGTTTGATTGGGTGCCGGGCCCCCATGGTGGTGGAGCTTTTGAGCATATCTGCCTGGTGCTGAGTGGCCTGCAAAGCACCCGCTGGTCATTCTGTTAGTCCAGAGAGTTGACCCGACCCTTTACAGGAAATTATATATTACAGAAGAAAAAATTCAACAGGATCACACCAGATCACTGTACTGTCAAGTTCAGCTTGGATAAGTTAGATTGCCTTTATTTTGCCAAAGAACACTTTGTCAGCTACTTGGAAAAACATTTAAAAGACAAAGCAGTGTTCCAGTTTTAAATCTTTAGCATCTGGCCACTTTTCAACAGTAGGATGGTAGATGGATCCAAATGTTAAATTATAGTGGGAGAAGCCATTGTCTTAAAGGTTAGCTGAAAAGTGATTTTTAAACTCTACTTCAGGGATTGAAAAGGTTCTCTTCCTTTAAAATTTGCTGAGATCTGATGCTATTTAAATATATATATATATAT
>NW_027397798.1:0-17818 GCF_003265705.2 Callorhinus ursinus
AGAGGTCATTGACAACCTTAGCAAGAGCAGTTCTGGTGGAATGGTGAGGGCAGAAGTCCGATGGCAGCAGGTTGAGAAGGGAGTGGGAGTTGCAGAAGAGATGGCAATGACCACAGAAAGTTCTTCCAAAGAGTTGAAGCTAGAAAGAGAAATGAGGTCCAGGGACTTTGTAAAATCATGGTGAAATACACGACACAGAAAAATTTGCCCTCTCAACCATTTCTAAGTATACAGTTCAATAGTGCTACGTATATCCATATTGCTGTGAGACAGAACTAGTTCCTCTTGCAAAACAGAAAAGCTGCACCCACTGAAAAAGACTTCCCATTTCCCCCTCCTCCCAACCCCTGGCAACGACCACCTATCTGTTTCTACGAATTTGACTCCTTTAGATACCTCATATAAGTGCAATGATATAGTATTTGTCTTTTTGTGACTGGCTTATTTCACTTGGTATAATGTCCTAAAGGTTCATCCATGTTGTTGCCAGGTGACAGTATTGCCTTTGTTTTTAAGACCGAATAATATTCCATTGTGTATAAATATATATTACACACACACACACACACACACCACATTTTGTTTATCCATTCACCTGTCGATGAGTATTTGGGTAGCTTCCACCTTTTGGCTATCATGAGTAATGTTGCTATGAGCATGGGTGTGAAAATAACACTTTGACACCCTGTTTTCGATTCTTTGGGATTTACACCCAGAAGTGAGATTATATTTTTTAATTTTCTGAGGAAGCTCAGAGACTTTTTTAAATTATTATTTTAGGTTTGGAGAGACTTAGAGACTTAAATGTGCTTGCTGGGGAATTGGCTTTATAGAAAAGACTGTCCTGGAGGGTGAGCTGGGTGTATGTCCAGAGAAACTGAATGAAGACAGGTAGCAGAAAGAGGAAATCGAGGTGTTCCCTCCAGAAGCGTTCTGTTTTCTCTGTGAAGCAGGAGAAGGCAGCTGAGAGCAAGAGGGAATGTGTTAAAGTCTTGTCTTGAGAAGAATGTCTTAGAAGTCCTGCACAGCAGCTCAGAGGAAAGGGAGAACCGATCTAAAGGAGATGGAGGGACGTTTTCAGGGAACGGCTAAAACTAGAGGACATGATTCTGCAAGGATAGCAGTCTGTACGTAACCCAGAGGTTTGAATGTAAGATGGGTCATCCACATGGATGCTGGGCGTTAGTGAATGTGGAGGCCTGACCAGGAGGTCAGTAGACAACAGTAAAGTGGAAGAGTAGGCTCACGATGATGGCCAAATCTGTACATAACAACCGAATAGGAATAGAATCTTAAGAAACACAACTGACCTTTTACCCGAGAAAGCACTTACGTAATTTGCTTTATCTAATACTTTGGGCACATTACTTACCTTTAAATTTAAAAAACGTTATTATTATGTATACTATGCACATGGTTTGTTAGAATTATTTTACTTTTTTTTTTTCTTTTAATCAGGGAACTTCTCGTTGCTCAAATATTCACAGCCTTAGATATTCTCACAGAGCAGGAATTGGGGTCCTCACAAGATTGGAAGATCTGTACCCGCAAACAGCAGGAGACAAAACTGTCATCCACAGCCTTTCCCATCTGCCAGTCCAGGCAGAGCTATCAAAATAAGCATTGGCCTTTGCACTCACACCTATTGTTTCAGATGGACTCAAGGCAGCTGGCTATTAAACTAAGGGAAAGAGGAGTGGGCCAGGAACAAAAGACAGTACCTAAAAGGGGAGAGTTGGTGGACTTTAAGAACTATATTGAAGAGGGGTGCCTGGGCGGCTCAGTCATTAAGTGTCTGCCTTCGGCTCAGGTCATGATCCCAGGGTCCTGGGATCGAGCCCCGCACTGGGCTCCCTGCTCCGCGGGAAGCCTGCTTCTCCCTCTGCCCGCTCCCCCTGCTTGTGCTCCCTCTCTCGCTGTGTCTCTCTCTGTCAAATAAATAAATAAAATATTTTTTTTTTAAAAAGGACTGTATTGAAGAAAGACCTTTTGGTGTGGGGTAAGAAAAATGGAGATGGAAGTTCAACTGGGATGATTCTCTTTTCCGGAAGGGCACCACAGAGTTGACCTTCGGCTTCCTTCTAAGACATGCCATGGACATGCCATGGGTAGAGCCAAAGGCTCTACCAGTCCTGAATAAGGTGCTGAGGTATCGGTAATGCCAGGGATGACAGGGGTGTGGAGAAAATGAAAGCTGTAATTGCTGGAGCTAGGGTGCCATAGGGTAGGAAGAAGGCATCTTACCTGTAAGGAAAGCATCTTCTGTTTTCAAATATGTTTGTTATTGGCAAGGCAGTTGGGTGAGTGCTGCTATTTGCACGTGGTAAAGCCATGTAGAAACTCCTTAAAAATATGGATCACATGGTCTTGGTGGCTGTCAGACTAGATGGGCAGACAAACTCGAAGGACCTTGCAACTGGTCATTAAAAGTTGGGAGGAAAAATAGGAGTATGGTCAGAAACCATGTAAGTTAGTCTACCGTGAAAATATAAAATCTGGATAGTAAAAGTGTTTTCTGTGATAGGTGTGGTTCATAATACCCACAGGGGTTGACTCATCTTATAGTAAGTGTGTTTCATGCCAAGACAGGATGTTAGAGATGACATCTTGAGTGACTGTGTCCACAGGGTGTGTTCTATGGTCAGGAGGGAGTGCAACAATGACCCCAGGATGTTGTCCCAGATTGGAACTTGTCCCAGAAACTTAACTGTAACACAGCCTCAAAATACATAAAGCAAAAATTGAAAGAATTACAAGCAGAAATGGACAAATCCAGTAAAATAGTGGAATATTTTAACATGTCTCTCAGCAGTTGACTGTTCAAACAGCCAAAAACTTAATAAGAATTTAGTAGAAGTTTTGAACATGTGAACAAACTTGACTTAATGGATAAATTCTGAGCCCTGAACCCAACAATTCTGTAATACACGTTACTGTCAAGCATCTGTGCAACCTGTATAATAAATGTATTGTTGGGGGTGCCTGGGTGGTGGCATCTGACTTTGGCTCAGGTCATGATCTCAGGGTCCTAGAATGGAGCCCCGCATCGGGCTCCACACTCAGCGGGGAGTCTGCTTCTCTCTCTCCCTCTCCCGCTTCCCCTCCCCCTGCTCATGCTCCCCCCCAAATAAATAAATAAAGTCTTAAACAAATAAACATATTAACATGTGGCAAAGTGCATCTCATTAAAAAAGAAAAAAAAAGGAACGAAGAGTCCAATTCATGCAGACGGGCTAGAAGCCATAAATGGTATGAGGTAGGGTGTCCTGGGGCAATGAGGTCACTGAGATATGAAACAGGAATCGAGCAGCTAAATAGGCAGATAGTATTCAGGGTTGTGGTTCTCATGGACAGGTGTGTGCTTCTCATGGACCGTTTGGCTATTGGACTAAAGACAGGAAAGCAAATTCGATTGGCCTCGAAACTTGTGACTAAAAGTCGAGAGGGGAAAAAAAGACAAAACAACTGGGGCTGTGGTCAGAAATCACGTGAGAGAGTATTCCGTGAAAACAGAAAACCTGATTTACAAAATGTAGCAAGGGCCAGGTAAAAGAGATGGTTGGTGCCATCTTGCTGAAGCTGTCGCATGTGAGTGGGGTGATCATAATCCAGGACTGTTTTGTGGTCGGGAGGAAGTACACCAGCCCCTTAAGATGCCATCCTGGCCATCTGACACAGTTGTTACAGGAGGTGACACAAGGCACTGCGTTCCTTTTGACACAGGGACTCACAAGTCCCTGAAAATCTTGCTCTGTCTTGGGTTGCAGTGGCCAGGAAAGGTTGACATCATGACATCGACACCACCACTACCTCTCCCTCACTGAAACACAGGTACAACCATTCACTAGACTCCATAAGTCCCTCTCGGCTTTGTGTCATGTCCACAGTCTCACCTCCATCCTGCCCCCTTACCATCAAAAGTAGCTCTAGTGTTCCCAGGGTTGCTGTGATAAGATAGTGCTGCGAGGCTGGCCACGGACTCCAGCTACTGCTCTTTGGTTGCTGATGAATAGGTCTGTTTCTCAGGAAGGAAAACTCAAGAAACACCATTTAATATCCATAATACCAATTAGTGATAAACTTGGACCTTGAATCAAGTCTTAATTCCTCCATCTACTGTTTTTGTACAGGGTCCCTCTCCCTCCCCCTCTCCCTCCCTCCCTCTATCTCTTTCAAATATTAAATGAAGCTGCATACTCAACTTGTAGAGTTATTCTGAGATGAATGATGTAGAGTGAAGCCTAATTTAGAAAAGCTGCTCAGTTCATGAAAACTATGATTTGTTTACTATTAATCAATAGCTGTATGAAGAAAGGAGGGTCTGCTCCCTGCTGCCACCGGCAGTACAACTTAAAGTCAGAAGGCCTGCATGATCCCTGAATACTATACCAGGGACCAAGAGACAATTCAGGCTCCTTGTCCAGAAACAACAACAACAACAACAACAAAAAGGGACAAATTGAAAGTGAAGCCGACACATCAGCAGATGTTTGATCATTCTACCCTAAAGAAACTCTGGCTAATTGGATTGAGTTCTGAGTCTGTTTTGCAGTAGTTGACCAACCACCTATGAGACTAGCCAAGACTGGAACTAAATCGAGAAGAATTCTTGCAGCTGCGCGGAAGGGACCAAGAGTGAACGAAAGTAACCTCTGTGACGACGCACCCCGAGACCTCTCCCATTCATCATGCTTGCGCCACCATTTTCTGAACATGTGTCCCATGAAGAGGCATGATTCTCCAATGCACATGCTCAGAAAGGAGGACACCTCCCTTTGTCCCTATGTGCAGTCAGGATATTCCATTCCATCCTCCATGCCCCTTGACATGCTGACCCTCTTTGTCTTCCTAATTTTTTACATGCAGTAGATACCTCATGAAATTTTTCATCCAATCTCCAGTATTTGTTGATAGCCTACTCAGGGGTGTGCCCATATGTGGCTAAGCCCTAGGGATATAAGAGTGAATAATGCAGGGTGCCTTCTCACAAGGCACTCATCCTAGTGAGAGATATGGTTACATGGAAACTGATCACTAAAAAAAAAAGAGAGAGAGAGAGAGAGAGTAGTGATTGGAATGATAGAGATTCCAGGGAGTAATACAGCGGCTGACCTGTATTAGAGGAGTTCCATGATTATTTGTCGGATGAATGGATCGATAACAATACATCCAGGGCATTATGGGAAGACAGAGAAGGGTTCTAAGCTATCCTTAGGGGATGGTCGAATCTGCTCACCTGAAGTGAACACATTAGGGGCTAAGTTGGGAGCATCTTTTTTTTTATTATTTTTGATTGATTGATTGATTGATTAGAGAGAGACACAGTAAGAGAGGGAACACAAGCAGGGGGAGTGGGAGAGGGAGAAGCAGGCTTCCCACGCAGCAGGGAGCCCCCTGTGGGGCTCGATCCCAGGACCCTGGGATCATGACCCCAGCCGAAGGCAGACGCTTAACAACTGAGCCACACAGGCGCCCCAGGTTGGGAGCTTCTGATGCATTAAGTTTCCCAGAAAATTCTGGGAATATTGATTTAATATTGTTCATGAATAAAGGTAAGGAAATAATCATTCTGTGAACTGCAGAATCTGGATCACATGGGACTCAGACTGCCTCATACCAGTCAGTGTGCATGCGTGCGTGCGTGTGTGTGTGTGTGTGTGTGTGTGTGTGTGTGAGTAAATGTTTAAGAGAGAAGGCGCCTCCCTTCAAAGAGATTTGAAATCAGGCCAGATGTAAAAATCACCTCCTCCTTGGAAATTACCAACCTGATTCCCCTCTTCAGTCTCAGGGCCATGATGGTTTATGGTTGATGTATGTCATCTTGTATTTCAGAGGCACCTGAATTTTCTTATCCGTGTGACCTTAGGCAGGTCTCTAAAGCTCACAGAGCCTTGGTTTCCTCACTTCAAAAGTGGAGCCAATCTATGGAAAGAGCCAAGATGTCCATCAACAGATGAATGGATAAAGAAGATGTGGTATATATACACAATGGAATATTATGCAGCCATCAAAAAAAACCCACAACGAAATCTTGTCATTTGCAACAACGTAGATGGAACTAGAGGGTATTATGCTAAGCGAAATAAGTCAATCAGAGAAAGACATGTATCACATGAACTCACTGGTATGAGGAATTCTTAATCTCAGGAAATAAACTGAGGGTTGCTGGAGCGGTGGCGGGGGAGGGATGGGGTAGCTGGGTGATGGACATTGGGGAGGGTATGTGCGATGGTGAGTGCTGTGAACTGTGTAAGACTGATGAATCACAGACCTGTACCTCTGAAACAAATAATACATTATATGTTTAAAAAAAAAGAAGAAGCAGAAGCAGAAGCAGAAGCAGAAGCAGAAGCAGAAGCAGAAGAAGAAGATAGCAGGAATGGAAAAATGAAAGGGGGGAGACGAACCATGAGAGACGGACTCTGAGAAACAAACTGAGGGTTCTAGAGGGGAGGGGGGAGGGGGATGGGTTAGCCTGGTGGTGGGTATTAAAGAGGGCACGTATTGAATGAAGCACTGGGTGTTATACACAAACAACGAATCATGGATCACTACATCAAAAACTAATGATGTAATGTATGGTGATTGACATAACATAATAAAATAAAATTTTTTCAAAAAGTGGAGGTAATAGTCACACTTGCTTCACTTGGTTGTTTTGATCATCATCACTCATTACATAATGAGTGAACATAGGAGCTCTTAGCACAAGGCCTGGAGCCCAGTAAATGCTCAGTAAATTCTTAATCATTCAGAATGCCATGGAATTTCCAGACATAGCTCAGACTGACGCTCTGAGATTCTTTTTTTGTTTTTCTCGGCAAAGTTTCCTCTGTTCCACATCTGCTACCAGAGAGGGAAGCCTGGGGCAATGAAGGGGAGAAATAGGCACAAGTTAGCCATGGTACTTGTGGGTCTAGCTGCAACTTCCTGGTACTATGGTGAACTAGGGCTGTCACACTGGTTGGGCATAGACCCCAGTCAAGCCTGGTCTTGCTGCAGTGGGTCATAACTTTTCCTCAAGGGGAGCTCTGAAAGCTTCACTAAGCAAGCACAATACCAGAATGTTATCATCAGGACTTTGGGCTTTAGAGGCAGCAGCCATGGGTTTCAAGAAGAAAACTGAACTAAGCCCATGGCTGGTCTCTATACATAGTCACTTTTTCTCTTTCCCTTCTTTCCTTCCTTTCTCTTTATCCTCTGTGTGTGTGTCTCTGTCTCTCTGTTTCTCTCTCTCTCCTCCCTCCCTCTCTCTGCTCCTCTTCCTCTGCTCCTTCTTTCCTTTTTTGCTTTCTTATAATCACAGAACATTTTTTATAGAATGTTTCTTTTTTTAAGATTTTTTATTTATTTATTTGAGAGAGAGAGAGAGAGAGCACATGAGAGGGGGGAGGGTCAGAGGGAGAAGCAGACTCCTTGCTGAGCAGGGAGCCCGATGCGGGACTCGATCGTGGGACTCCAGGATCATGACCTGAGACGAAGGCCGTCGCTTAACCAACTGAGCCACCCAGGCGCCCCATAAAACAGTTTCTAATGGTATTACCACTTGATAATCCAAGCCCCATCTCTAAATTTTCTCAGCTAGAAATGTGGTAAAGTTTTTGTTTCAGTTGTGTGTGTGTGTGTGTGTGTGTGTGTGTGTGTGTGTGTGTGTGTGTTTCCCTAAATGATCAGAACAATTTGGTCATTTAGGACTTGGATCAATTCTTTACTCAGAGCCCTCTGAAGCCTGCCCCATGCCCATGTTTCAGATCTCCTTTGTCATTCCATTCCATTCCATTCCATTCTTGGGTGAGGATAAGGAATCTTATGTCAGGATATACCATCAAGCCTGTCCATGCCCAAGCCTGGTGATAACCTTGGTGGCCATCACACCCTGGCTGGGGCGGCTGAATACGTTGATGCAGAGCTCACTAGGAGTTCTGGAGCATCCAGAGAAGAGGAAGGGATGAGATTGGTGATGAGCCTGTTCTGCTGACCTGGTGTTAACCCTGTTTTTATTCAGCTACATCTACAAAAGATTCTGGGGCTCTGGACCCAGGTATCGCCAGCAGATTTCTCTGAGAGTGGCTCCTGTGGTGCTTGGTGGCACAGGGGCATCCTGTGGTCTGACCACAGGCCCACCAGTTGCACATGGTGATCACCCCATACTCTGGTTTCTCTTCAGATCGTATAAATCTTTCGCCTTTTACATGGTGATCACCCACCATGAAAGGGAGCCATTTGGCCTGTGCTGAGTATTTTGCACTGCTTCATCACTCTTATTATGGAAACAACTCTTTCAGTTTTTACTCTCAGCCCCTCATTGGATTCCTAGCTGATCCCATGGGAACTGGGCCAGGGGAAAACCTGAGTAAGGCATAGCACCACTTCCCTCAAACAGCCACAGTGCTGTTAGTGGCCCAGGCTGGACTTCCTGGTTCTCTCTTCCTTAGGATGTATTCCCTAGTATCCTTTTCCATCCCTAAACCAAATAGTCCTCTGATAGAAAAAGAAATGATATCTCACTGTGACTAAATTTCTTTTCTTTTCTTTTCTTTTTTTTAATTGCCTAACCGAAAAACAGACTCTTAACTGTAAAGAACAAGCTGATGGTTACCGGAAGGGAGGTGGGGGGGTGTGGGGGGGGGGGGGGTTAAATGAGTGATGGGTATTAACAAGGGCACTTGTTGTGATGAGCACTGGGTGTTTTATGAGAGGGCTGAACCACAATATTGGACACCTGAAACTAATATTACACTGCATGTCCACTCACCAGAATTTAAATGAAAACTTAAAAAAAATAAAAAATAAATAATTTTTTTTTTTTTTATTGCCTGACTAATGTTGGGGTAAGCATCTTTTTCCCATGAAGGATGGGCATGTGGGCAGGGGGCAGGAAGGCCATTTCTGCAGATCTTCACACATGCTCAGCAATGTCTGGAGTGCAGCAGGGGACACCACTGAATCTCATGGTAGTGGGTTACAGTCTACATTATCTGACTCCCATAGGAAAGAGACCAGTGGGGAGTAAATTAAGAACAAAGAGTGGTTATACATTGGTTGTGGAATTATGGTTGATTTTTTTAATTCATTCTGCTAACTTTCCCCAACTTTCCAAGTTTTCTCTGGTGAGGATGTCAAGTCCATATGGTGGGTTCAACACAAGAACAAGATCTGGAAGGAAGGGCTGGCACTGCTGGTCAGAGAAGACTGAGTGAACTAGCTCCAGAGGCATTGCCTGAGGCCATTCCCTGAGGTGAAAGGAAGCAAGAGAGAGAAACCTTCTGGGCCTTGACCCTGAACCGTCATGTAATAATTCATGACCCTCAAACTATTTGTGCCCCACTGGCTTTCCTGTGCACCTCCAAATTGATGAAATCCCATACCATGGATTTCCAGAGGCCTGGATTTCCAAGGAGTCACTGATTAGAATGTTTTGACCTAACCAGGGCACTTTCCAAATGGCTCTGGGGATCAGTCGCCCAGGCAGGATCCTTCTAGATAAAGAAGGCTTGCAAGTGCCACAGTGCCATTGAAAGTCTAGCCTCTCTTGTATATACTCCACTTCCCCATCCTGGGTTAGCAGTGCAGGTTGTGGGAAATTATCCAAGTAGGGAGGGGACGGTCGTACCGGATAGGCTAGAGGAGGGAGCCTTGGAAGTTCGGTGGATTCACATGGATAGAAAAAGCCAGAGATAAATGACCATAAGGATGATGATTGTTGTTTTCTAGTGAGGCCCCAGTAAATAGGCTCAGAGTTTCTTTTCCTGGCGGGCAATGTGGATGCGCTAAGATGGAAGGTAGTTGTCATCACCAATCTAATTGTCTCAGTGGTGGCTGGCGACCGTATTTCTTCTCAGAGGGTGAGCTGTAGAACAAGAATTTAGCATTGACCAGACGGTACCCCAGCGACGCTACTGGTGGAAAGTGTAGCGATACACACACACACACACACACACACACACACACACACACACACGTATATAGGATATGAGTGACAGATACGAATTCATTCAAATGTTGGCATGAACAAGGTGTAAGCAGGCTTGGAGAGCCATCATGCTTCGCCATCAAAAGCTGGGTTAAAAAAAAAAAAGTCTACGGCTGCGGTCACACATCATGGGGTTCAATCACCCCAGAAACAGAAGATTTTTATTAAAAGCATAAGCTGGCTCCAGTTTGACTAGGGCAGAGTGAGTGGAGGGAAGAGGAGGCCAGAGAGTTAGCCAGGAATTAAATCTGGTAGAGTCTTTCCAGGCCAAGGACTGGGCTTTTACTCTGGGTGAGATCAGAAGCCATTGGCAGGCTTTGAGCTGAGGAATCACACAGCTTACAAAGTACATCAACGCCAAAGAAAATCAGAGTTTTAATAGATATATTGGGTGAGGAAATCAAGGCCAAATTAAAATGTGAAAGTCTGATCAGATGACTGATTTGAACACAAAGCACATGCCATAAGGTCCTACACATTTACGGCCAGTTGGCCAGAGATGTCGATCTACGTTTTCAAGCTGCCTAAATGGAAAGAGGGAACGGTGATCGCCAGCAGGAGTCACAGTATCCCTGAGGTCAAACCTGCATGACCGCACAGAAGAAATGACCATGCTTTTCCCTGAGGTAGGTTTCTCCCATGAGTCATCCTAGGGAGGTCGCTGTGTAAAGAGTGAACTTCCTCTTCAACATTTTCCTAACACCAGGAGCAACAACGACATTCATGGACATATTTTTTACAACACTCAGTGTGGGTACAGTTGAGCTAAAGTAGTTTGTTTCCTTACCTCACCACCACTACCAAACTGTTTGTGAACACTGTTCATTTATTCATGAGTGCCCTACTGTGTTTGCTTCGCTTGTCTGTTTCACTGTTCGGTGCGCCATTTATCATCTGCTTCTGTTCCTTAGAGTTATTTACCCTTTGCCTGTTACGTGTGTTGGAAATATTTTTCTTTGTCTTGGGATTTCGTTGATGATGGTGCAACCATAAGGGGAAACTGAGGGAAGCATAATTTTGTGGGGGACATTAACATCTCCCTCTCGTTGTTCCCTGGATTAAAAAAAAAAAAACAACTGAGTAAACGCAGAGGATGTTGGTGATATATATTTATTCGTGCAACAAACATTCATTTGAGCACCTCCTCCATGCCAGTCACTCTTGAGACAAATCAGTGAACAATCAGACACACATACTAAACAACAGCCACAACCACCACCCTGGCTTTGAAGAGCTTGCCTTCTAGTGGGCAGAGACAAGCAGACAATCATAATAAGGAGGTAAATTACATAAGGTGTTGAAAGAACAAAATAAGACAAGATAAAGGGGAATTGTATGTGTGGTGGGGAGGGGCATTTGAAATAGGATGTTTAGGGGTAAGTCACACTGAAAGGTGACATTTAATCAAAGACATAAAAGAGATGAGGGAAGGAGTCATGCACACATTTGGGGGAAAGGATGTTCCAGGCTGAAAGAACAGATGGTGCCCAAGCCGTTTCTTTAGGAGTAGTAAGAAGGTCACCGTGGCCAAAGGGGAATGAGAAAGGAGGAGAGTACTACGAGATAAGGTAAGAGAGGTAACTAGTGGACACATCACGTATGGCCTTGTAGGCAATTCTAAGGACTCTTACTCTACCCTGAGTGCAATGAAAGCTGTTGGTTTTAAGCAGAGGCATTATATGATCTGATTATATGTTGTAATAGCATTATTCTGGCTGCCGGATGGACTATCAGTGGGGCAGTTTGGAGGGGGGTGGCGGGCGGCGGGCAGGAGGGTAAAGCAGAGAAAGAAGCCAGGAAACAGTTTCAGTATGCTGCGGTGGGGGGGGGGGGGTGTGCGCGGGGACTGATGGCGGCTTGTCACAGGATGTTAGCAGCGGAGGTGGTTAGAAGTGGTCAGATTCTGGGCATATTTTGTTCAAAAGAGCTCATGGGCTCTCCTGACAGGTTGAAAATGAGGGGTGCGTCCAGCAGCATAGTGAGGCATCACTCTCAAGTCTATGGCACAACAACTGATTGAATAGAGTTATTACCCTGCAATGGAAAATACCGCAGCTGAAGAAGGTTCATAGGGGAAGATGGGGGAGCTCAATTTTGGACTTGTTGAGTCAGGTTGACTCCTATTGCAGTGTT
Organism: Callorhinus ursinus; assembly: GCF_003265705.2. NCBI lineage: Eukaryota > Metazoa > Chordata > Mammalia > Carnivora > Otariidae > Callorhinus > Callorhinus ursinus. Next base: position 12,107 of record NW_027397798.1, read on the forward strand.
CTCAACGAACTAGAAAGGGAGGTCATCAGCTCAGAGTGAGGATGGGAGAGGCAGTGTTGGAGGTTTGAAGAGAGAAAATAAGTGGTGAAATAGAAGGGTGGATGGGGATGGGGGCATGAGAAAAATAAGTAGTTTGAGCATTGGAACTAAGTATCTTGTGGAAAGGTGTTTTAGTTTAAATAGCGGCACTGGGTGTTCAAGATCAGACAATGTTCACTCTTTATGATCCAGTCAGAAAACTAGCTCTTGCTGGCCTTCCAGCCTGTGAATATACGTTTGCTCTGGCTGGAGAGGGTGGTAGGGATAGGCCTGAGTGAAGAAATCAGTTATCTGTGTTTACACTTACTTCCTCAGTTGGGCTGAAGAAGCAGAGATTGGGCCCAAGACATGCTAGAACACATTTCTCCTGGACTCCGAGCTTATGCAAGACTGCACTTTGAGGTTTGCTTGCAGAGAAAGAGCTCACACCATTAGGCAATTTGTCCCAAATCTGAAAGCGAGAGACAAGTAGGAAAGGGCATTCGGAGAAACCAGTAAGCCCCACCATCTTATACCAGTGGGAGATAAGTAGGGACTGGCTTATGAACAAGTTTCAAAGCCCTGCCGGCCTGCTTGGTCCAAACTGTTGTATGAATATTTACAGATCCTACAAAGTGTTCCTTTTGAGACCCTGATGCCAGTATGGAGGGACTAAGAGCCATGCTACAACTAGAAGAGGGAAGACTTCTCTAAGTACCTCCCTAAGTTTAAGCATGTCAGAGAACAGGAATGTATATACCCTTTCCCCAAGTTGGAACTTCTTCTTCTAAACCAGACAAACACAGAAATTCTCCTGTTTTATATATGTATATATACACACATATAAAATATAACCTATCACATATAATTATATTAATTACATTATATCATCATTTTGCGTATACTACACATTATGTATTACATATAATATGTTCTGTTATTATATATGATTATATTAATTATATTATATTATGTATAATTATATATTATACTATTATATTTAAATATTCTGTATTAATGTTATGTGATTGATATAAATATATAAAATTTATAGATTTGTGTGTATGTCTCGACACACATATATGTATACGCGCACATACATATACTTGTATCTACACACATATATATACGTGGATATATATATATATATATATATATGCCCATATATATATATATATATTTATATGGAATGGATTTTTCTTCCAAATGAGGCCTCCCTCAAATCTTCTCACTTACGGGTTCGCTGATAGCAAATCAGATGCAAGGGAGGGTGGAAATACTGACTGAAATAAACTTAAACTTGGGCCTATAAGCAAACCCCACGCAAAGCGTTATCAGACAAATGACAAAACAAGGGAGGCCATAAGGCCATTTGACTCACTGTCTACCCAATTTTCCGAGGAATTAGAAGTTGTGGCTGCAAAGTAGCCGGCAAAAGTGCCTCCCCGTGCCCCCTCCACCACCAACCTATACTGAAGCCAGGTACCTGGGTCCACGGGTCTTAGAGGGGCAGCCTTCCCCACCAGTTCCCCAAGGGTTGGAAGACTGTATCTAGGACCACATTACTGCTGGTCAGCCGACCCTCTGGCTCCATGTAGTTAGTACACCAGGCAATGTTCTCCTTCATTTCACCACCAGATGGAGATACTCGGCCTCCCTTTTCCCTGAATTCCATATGCCAGGGAGGCTGGACATTCCACCACAGTTCTGAGTCCTCCCCTTTGAGCTCCTGGCAGGGAGCACAGGAGAATTTCACAGAGGCTTCTCTCTGTCTGCACTGCTGTGAGCTACAGCGGTGGTCAGCCATCTCCATGGCCCTTTTTATTTTCCTGAACTTCATGGAGAAATTGACGAGTACCAGGTGGCCCGCCTGAGTTTCCTGTAGTTTCTCGCTTTCTGGAGTTGCACAAGCACCGTGCTTCCTAGTCACCCTTGCCATCAGCCCTCCCCAAAGCAGAGATTCGTGTAGCCACTGAAACTCGGTGAGGATAATTCAACAGCTGATAATTACTGGGATATATCCTGGTGGTGGTGACTACAAGAGCTATTGTTTGGGATACGGGTTCCCCCGGCCCCCCCCCAGCCCCATATTCTACAGAGGCCTTAAAGGGCTGGAACCTACAAAATCAAAGTTCTGGAAACACTTTGGCCAGGAGGGCTGGGCATTTAAGGAGCAGCATCCCACACCCCTGTACTATCTACCTGGCCCCAAATAAGGATATGCTGCAGGTATACCACCTCCTCTAGGTGCCCATGTTACTCGTCAACTTTTCCATGAAGTTCAGGAAAATAAAAAGGGCCATGGAGACGCCTGGGCATCCTCTGCATTCAACAACATCCATTCAACATCCTCCTACCCCCAACCCAGTCACTGGTCACATACAATTTGTTTTCTCCTTATCCTCATTTCCCATAAATGTAAGGAACACACCCCAGACCTCTTACATACTGAACAGGTAGCTTCCTGGCAAGCAGTCCTACCTGCCAAAGAAACCAGCAATGTGTGTTCTTTAATAGTAGTTTAGTCATCGAGCATGTGCCGTATTTTACACATGTGCATCAGAATAACCTGAAAGGTGATTTATGCCACAGCTGGCTGGGCCCTGACCCCAGAGTTTCCGATTCAGTAGGTCCGGGGCAGGGCCTGAGGCCTTGCATTTCTAACGCATGCCCAGGTGAGGCCGATGCTGTTGTTTTGGGGGCCACACTTTCAGAAAAACCTGGACTAGAGACAAAGCTGGATCGAAACCATGGCTGCTTTGTTTAATCTCAGGTGGGCCACCTAAACTAAGCCTTAGTTTCCTCGTATACAAAATGGAAATAGAGCACCAGTGTTTCCACATTACTGTTAAGATTCAACGAGGGAATATGGAGAAGGCCCTTGGCATGGGGCCCAGCCCATGGTAAACCCTGAACGGATGTAGGCAATTATTATTACTGTCGTTGTTCTTGTTGTTGATCAGAACATACCATGGCAGACATTTGGTCCTCTTCTAACCTCCCCCCGCCCCGGTCTCTGCAAGGAATTCTGTCCCCAAAATAATGGAGCTAAATTATATGCAGAATATGGATGATCCTAAATCTCAGTACTCAGAACATAGAGGACGAATCCTGTCATGGCCGGTATTGGGAGAAAAGGCAGGTGCTGATCGTGGAAAGAACCGAAGATCATAGTCACCCACCACCCACCATCCAACACGACAAGGCAAAGACTTGCTGCTACCCTGGCCTAAAACCAGCTGGTGTCCTGGATATTCCCATTCAACACAAGTGTGTAGTTGCCCTCTAACAGGGCATCAGGTACTCTTTTCAGTATCTCCTGCACACTAAAGCAACCTGCCCCCCCCCCCACGCCCACCTAGTCAGGCCATTCACTTTGCTTTGTCTATTTACAAGTTCTTTTGCCTCAGATCCAATTTTCTCAGGCAGAGGCCCTCCGGGATATTTGGACAAACTCTGGAACTCACTGTGGCCATTCTTTCTGAAGGCCTATTTTTATAATTTCCTTTCAATGTGCACCTCACCTCTGCAAAGGGGAGAACCTCAGCCAGTCATCAATCTGCAGCTTTTCAACTCCCCTCTTTCCTCCAGACCCAGAATAACTGAGGGGATCCTATTGCTGTCTACCACAGAATACGTATTCATTCATTCATTCATTCATTCAAGTTGTGATGCTGTTGTCAACATGGTTTCACCTTCCTGCTGAACCACAGGATCCCTTAAAATATCACAGCCACAGTCACGTGTGCCGAGTCTATAAAGCCTCCAAAACTACGTAGGACCTACTGTACCACGGGCCCATTCCAAACTCTTGTCTGGAATTAAAATTCCACTGGCATTCCACTGATAGGACTGCAAGTCCCTGACTTACTCCTCCATTACAGCAAAGCAAAGCCCCATAAGTGACCTAATCTGGAAGGATAAGATCCCAGGACCCATAGAGAAAGGAGACCAGAAGGGAAGGCAAACCACAAAGAGGAAGGGAACCAGGCTTCTCCACCCTCTGTGCGCTTTGGGGTTCACGGGAAAGAGGTCTTTAACCTAAACACTCAAGGCCCTAACCCAGCAGCTTTTGTTGTCCATGCTCTAGAGCCAGCACTTCCTGGTCCTGATCTACTGAACCCTTCTATCAGCATTTTCTATTCTAGGAGCTACCGCAGGGAATGAAGCAGCAAACATTATCTATATTTTGTGTTAATCTAAGCCTCAGTATTAATAAGGCATGAAACAATGTGAAACCAAGGAGCTTTTATCCTTATCAGTGTCATCAAAGCCATACAGGACCACTCCCAATGTCCTCCACTGTCATTTCTTTGAAGGAGCCAAATCTCACCGCTCAGTAAAAGTGGGTACACATCCACCGCATTTCTTTCTGTCTTATCACCCCGTCTTATTTTCTGTCACTTACCACTATCTGAAAGCAACTCAGTAATTTATTTTTCTGTCTCCACCCACTAGAAGGAACGGTCTCTGAGAACAGGGCCCTCGTATTCTTAAGTGTCTTTGGGTCCCCAGGGTCTAAAACTGTGTCTGGTACTTAATGGGTGTCCAATGAATATTTGTCTTATGAATGACTGGATGAATGGATGGATGGGTCGGTGGACAGACAGACGGACAGACGCACACTCACGGACGACGCCCTTAAAAGGGGATCCAGGGATAGCTGGCTTTCCCTTTCTCCCACTCAAGCACCCAGGCCCCGACCCACAAAGTAAAGGAACGGCAGAAACTTTCCGCCAAACAGCTCGAAGGCATAGACGACACAGCTGTCTTGGCAATTCCGTACACCACTACTGCGCATGTCCACACAGGACCAAACTCGTCCACCTTCCCATTACTCCTCTAGATGACTCTTAGAATGGGCCCGAGGACTAGCGTCATCCTCCTCCTCGTTCCCAATTTTCCCAGTAATGCCCGCCACCACGGAGACCACAAGGAACCGTCCACAACATAAATGCAGGCCACGGGCACGAAAGAGTGCACCGAATTCCGTACCACCCTAAAGCAAACGGCCACAATTCCCATCAGCCACCGCACTCCCGCCCCGGAACTTCCTGCCGCTGCTGTGAATGTCCTCCCGGACCTTCTGCCTTCGCTCAGTGAACTTGTGGCCATTTGGTGGCAGCATCGCTCCACAATTGTGCCCAACTCCGCTGCTCCCCCGCCCTTCGTGTTTGGAAAAAAAAAGCGCGTTTCACAGTCAAAAATAAAATTTCCTCCTCCACAGAGGCCGTTTTAGTGAACTTCCTTCTTTGCAGAGGGCTATTTTCGTGAAGCCTTGCACCTCCTACTTCTGTCCATAAATTTTGCTGCAACAATGAGAGGGGTAGTGGATGAAAAATTACTCAGAGGAAAAATTCAGGATAGGAAGATTCTTACTTAACTGGTCAAACAGGATTCTTGCTGAGGATGGCCAAGGCCTCAAACATCAAGGGTGCAATAGCAAGTGGATCAGATATGAAGGTTAGGGAGATTCTCACCAAATTGATTTAGCAAAATTCATGCTAAAGGCAGGCCAAAGTAGAGGCATAGTGGAAAAGCCTCGGAATAGCCTGACTATAAATTTGAAGTAGACTTTGTCAGTTGGACCCATGACCACACAGTATCCTGTTAATAGCCTGTCCACGTGGACATGGACCACTGCATTAACCTATCATTGTTTGGCATTTAGAATTTTCCTATATCCCTGTTTCT
>NW_027397799.1:0-15064 GCF_003265705.2 Callorhinus ursinus
CTGAGGCACCACACCCACCCCTGTGGAGGCTACACCCCTCAGGGCAGTGGGTCCGACTAAAACCAGAGCGATCACTCTCCTCACCTCCTGCCCGCCTCTCTGGGCGCCCCCCGGTCCTCAGGGGCCTCTCCTCAGCACCCCACTTCCTTGGGTCACCTGGTCTCTGGCACCCATCCTCGGGTGCCTCTGCCTGTGCCCTCTTCCCGCCCCTGAGAGATTTCTGTCACTTGCTGAGCAGAACATCATCACGCTTGTTGGTGTTTGGGAAAAAGGAATCACATTTTACCTTTACGCCAAAAGCACGATTATTTTTGGTTTAAAACAATTTTTTAAAGGAGATGCTCGAGCAATTTCCCAACCACCTGTGAACATCAAACTCTTGCTCGATGTATTTCTTTATATCGGCTTCCGATCTCCTCAATGGCCACAGCTCCAATTAGGGTATGAAGTCTTTCCCACTTGGTCTGAACATTCCCAGGTGCCCAGTTGCCAGCCACTGTGTTCGGAAAGTCTTCTCTTATTCCTAAAAATAATTATTTTATCACAAAATACTGTAGAAAATTTTAAAGTTTAAACATTAAATACCTTCACCAAACTGTTTTAAGAAATGAAGTATATGTGTAAATAAAAGGAAAAACAATCACTCGTTGCATTCCCCAGAGGGAACCGCTGGATGCACTTGGTGTGGGGAACGCCTGTGCATGTGATTGCGAGAAATTGGAATGTGTGTCTGCACATGAAGGCTATCTTTTTTTTTTTTTAAGATTTTATTTATTTGAGAGAGAAAGAGCACATGCATGAGCGGGGGATAGGGGCAGAGGGAGAAGCAGACTCTCCCCTGAGCAGGGAGCCCGACGCAGAGCTCGATCCGGGGACCATGAGATCGCGCTCAAAGCCAAAGTAAAGGCAGACTCTTAACCGACTGAGCCACCCAGGCGCCCCGAGGTCCGTCTCTTAAAGGAGACTCAGCTCGCTCTGTGCACTTTGCTATAACCCAGTTTTGTTCAGTAATACATGACTTTGTCCTCAAGTCATTAAACACCCCCTTGGACGATGATGGTTTCTTCTGCAGAAGGCCAGAGTCATCTGAGGGGCCGTTAACAGTCAGCGGTCGCTAGGCTCCTCCCCGCAGACTCACACTGGGGGCGTCTATGTGGGCATCCACAGCAGCTCGAGGACTTCCGAGTTGTATTCATTCGGTGCCATGCTGCTGAAAGTGCAGCCTACTTCAAATGGTTTTCTTGTATGAATAAATGTGTTCCCCCGTGATGGAGAGACGGGCCCCTGACCTTGTGCTGCTCAGTTGAGTGGAAGAGTACGCAGAGGAGGGCCTGCACAGAGTAGGCGCTCAGTGCGTGCAGCGGTGTGTCAGCAGGTCATCTGGGATGCAGCCTGTGACTCGTAAGAGCCTCCGGGGGCCTGGCTGGCGTGGCTCAGACACCTCCTCAGGTGACTTCCCCACTGCAGGTGCTACAACTTGAAAAGCCCTTCCTTACCTGGAGGGCATGTCCCCTTCCCATATCTTGGCACCCCTCCAAGCATCTGCGGAGCCGTTGGCTATGGAGACAAACCCAGCAGACCATCACTGAGCACCTACCGTGTACATTCATGATGCCAGGTAGTCACTGAGCATGTACTGCATATACCCACAGTGCTGGACCATCCCTAAGCGCTTCCTGTATGCATTTGTGGTGCCAGGCCTTTGCCGAGCACCTACTGTATACCTCCATGCTGCCAGGTCACTGCTGAATACTTACCGTGTACATCTGTATCCCAGATCACGGGGCACGGTGCTAACGGGCCTGGACCCTCACTGACTCCCATCCTGGCTTGTCCTCTCCATCCACACTTGAACCTGCTCAACCTGGTGCTCTGACTCATTATGTAGCTGGGAGACATTTTCAGGAACCACCCCCGTCAACCCAATATGAAGCAGATTCAAATTTTGAGACCATGCAAACATGGCACTTTTTTTTAAAAGAATTCAGGCTCATCTGAATTTCTGCATCTAAATTAACTGACTGCACAACACCCCGTCCCGGTCAGTTCTGAGTAAACATGTTCCGTCATGATCATACTTGGTCAGTCAGACCGTACCTCCATCTCCTTCCTGGGAGGTGCGGGTCTGGATGAATCTGGTTCCGGCACCATCAGCTCCCTCCACACAGACTTCTGCAGAAATGTCCATCAGAAACGGGTCCTTGTGGGCGGCTGGATGGAGGGATGCAGGATGGACTGATGCACGGACGGGTTGATGTAGGTGGAGGAAGTAACTTTGGCCAGCTGCATGTGATGTGCTTGGGGTGGCCCTGGGGGCTAACTGCGTGGCCATCTCTTGGTCACTCTCTGGCCAGCCTTAGAAAGGTGAGGACCCATGTAACTCCAACCACAGTCTCAGCACCACCCAGAAAATCTTTAGCAAATCAGCAAAAGAAAAAGGTGGCTGTCCAGGTCAGACACTGATTTGTCCCCCAGAGGAAGGCCCAGGGAGGATGTGAAAAAATCAACAGAGAGTCAAGTGGGTGGTGGAATGAACAGTCTTACACAGAGCAGGCCCCCCAGGTGGTTTTGGGGTGCGGAGATGCCGTCTGTGCATGAAGACAATGTCTGTCTGTGGATCAGTCTCCGCTCCACACGAGTCACCTGGGGAGATTCAAGAACCTGATTTCCAAGCTGTGCCCCAGGCCAACGGCACCAAGACGTCTGAGGGCAAGAGCCAGGACCCAGTCATTTTAAAGCCTCCCGGGCAGCCACTTCGCCAGCCACTGGCGTAGAGCCCCCTCCCTTGGACTCCGAGGGTTTCTGGCCCACCTGAGCCTGAGCACTCCGTGGGTAGGGCCCGGGGGAACTCTGGGCCGTCTCAGGCTTTCCTGCCACAAGGGCTACTGTGTCCTGGGGGCCATCCTCCCCTCCCCCGGGCCACGGTCTCTACCTGCCCGGGTACACACCCTCTTCTTTGGGCAGAGACCGCCTCCCCGCTGTAGGAGCAGGGTGTCGGAGGACGTGACCCCGGCTAACCTTAGAGCTGGCCCCAGGCAACCAGAGGCTCCCCACCCTCTCCCGTCCTTGGACTGCGCCGACTGCCCACTGCTCTTACCATGAGAGCCTTTTCCAAGAGAGCAGCCTTGAAAGAGTGATGTGGGGCTGAGACCCTCTGGGCGCTAAAGGCGCTCCATAAACTTTAGGATTTGGGGGGCATGGCAGAGATCTCCTCGTCTTGTGGCCAAGACAAACCTCAGATGGAAGTTCCCTTGCCACCTGCCCATCTGGAGTGGCCGCCTCTGTCGTCCATCATTCCTTGCCCTCTGTGTACGGGGTCAGGGTACAAACCAGCCCCTACCCTGAGGGTCTGAGAGTGGGGTTTGCTGTACCTCGAGCTTCCGGTTCCTCTTCCATCTCCAAACCTCCACTCACGTCTGGAGCCTCTCCTCTGGCTCAGGACTCCAAATGTGACACTGCTCTGGGCCCCTTAGAGCTTCCATCTGAGCGACAGTGATTGGTTCAGGAAAGGGCATGTGCCTCAGGCTGGCACTCCCTGGCCCCCGCAGAGGAAACCCTGGCCTCTGTTTGAATGGCTGTGAAGAGGCAGTCAGCATTTCCTGAGACTGTGGAACCTTGAATCAGAGGAGGTTAAAGAGCATGGACAGAGCCAGCACAGGACAGGAAAGGAATGGACCTTGCTGATGTCACTTGAGCCCCTGGATCAAGGCAGGCCTGAAATCAAGATAGACTTTCCAGCTATGTGCACCAATAATTTATCTTTTTACTTATGCTGACTTAGTGTAGGTGTGTTGTTGCTCATAACAGAAAGGGTCCGGACAGACAAAACAGCTGCAAAGCCTCACAACCTGGCTCTGGGCCCACACCCAGTATCTTGGCAACCGCGTTCTATCTCCTCTTGGAGCACACGTTTACACCGAGCCATCTTAAAGAAGCTCAACACAGGGAGCCACGTGGATTGGTTCTGATCGTGGCTCTGCCGTTCTTGCGCTGGGACCTTTGGCCAGCTCTGTATCCACATGAACGTCAATATCCTCACGTATGATATGGGGATATCGGTAGGACTAAAATCATCACTGTCCTCACTGTTAATGCTGAACTGAGGACCAAATGGGGAGCCGTACATACAGCAGCGAGAACTGCATGTGATCACGATGAGCCTCATGCAGCACCAGGTACTTGAGCAATGGATCTGTGGAATCAGCATCCTCTCCCCTCAGGGACTTAGCACCTACTGTTCCCTCTGCACGGAATGCCCTGTCCTCGACTGCAGGTTTCAGATGTCAGCTCTCTAAAGCTCCTTCTATACATTCCCCAAGTTCTCAGTAATCTTCAGTCCTGGCATACATTGCAGTTTGCAGTTTTGTGTTTTTAGATTAGTTATCCCTTTTCTGTATCCCTCTCCAGCAGTGAAGCTGAAGGCAGAGGATGAGTCTGTATTGCAGATTCATTTTAATACCAATGACAGAGCCTGGCTCCTCAGAAAATGTGATAGATGAACGGATGAGTGGAATGTCTGGCCACTCAGGGGCAGTTTCTTCCCTGGGAAAATGTGCCCGACTGTGGTGACATCCCAGAGAGTCCAGGGCCGAGGATCCCGCTGCTGCACAGGCTGCGAGGAGCCGTCCGAGCACTCAGGGCTGCAGTGGGGAGCTGGGAGCTACACCTTGGACCACAGCCGTCTGGGGACTGTACACAGTCCATATTCTTGATCACTTGACAAGGAGAGCACTCGTCTTTGGACCCACTTGGCACCTGCAGCCAGTGACAAAGCCCCAGCAAGGTCCACAGGGGACATGTGAGCTGTCGTACACTCCCTGGGCTGCAGTAAATGGGCTCTAACTAGTGCATATTATCCTCAGAGGAGAGAATGGTGTCCTGTTTCCCTCTAAATACACTCGGACTTTATGAGCTTCTCATTAAAACTAAGGCAGGTGCCAGTCTGCAGTAAGATCTCGCGTGAGACCTGAGGATGCAGGCGTCGTTAGGAGGGCTCAGTGCTGATAACACAAGGTCCCTGCAGTGACGTTCCCAGAACACGCATTTTGTTCTTGAAAACCGGAACGGGCTTTGATGTTTTCTCAAAGCCTCCATATATTTTGAATTCACACAGAGCCTGCTTTCTCAGCTTTCTCTGCTCTGCCAGGTGCACTGGGACCAGCGACATTGTGGGAGCAGAGCTGAGGGTGAGCTCGGGCAGAACTATCCGAATCACATGGTCCAGCTCCCAAGCCTGTCCCAGGGTGGGGCAGCCCTGGGGGATCTGGGGTCTGGGCTTAAAGGGTTGGGGCATCCCCGTCCTATCACCGCCGAGCTGGGGACGTCATGGAGGTATACAAAAGGGGCTTTCACTTCCCAAGGAACCCAGTCCGGGGCCATGCACCCCCAGGTGACCATCTCTGCCAGGGACAGGTCATGGTTCTCTGGGTCCAAGCTACAGACCTGGGCTCCAGCCAGTGCCTAGCATCAGAAAACCTGGAAAAATGCTTGGAAATTTAATGGTTTTCCAGGGTCCTTCCCCCTTCCCGCTACTCTGTGCGCAGCGTGAAGGAAAGGGGAGGGCAGGAGCTTGGTTCAGAGGGGCCTCAGAGGAAAACATCCTCCTGCCCCGTCCTGGGTGAGGGTTCCCCTTGGGGACCTAGCCGGTGACACCACTTCCCAGGGACTGATTCCCCCATTGGTCCAGCCAGGTGAGTCATGCCCACCCTTGTGAGTCCTGACCCATGGCAGGGGGAGCATTCGAGGGCACCTCAAAGGTGCAGAACAGAACCGGTCCCAGGACGGAGAGTCCGAGGGCAGCCTCGCTCCCCACCTTTCCACCAGCACCCGTTGTGAGGGCCAGGGCCTGGCTTTTCTCTGAGCTGCCGGGACTGGATGCCAGGGACCTGAGGGTGTCCTCATCTAACGCCCCTCCCTCATCCCAACCCCTGCGGATACCCGGGGCCTCCCAGGATCCCGGAGTTCTCCACCCAGCAGCTGGGAGGTTCGAAGTCCCAGGGAAGCTCCATTTCGGATCAGGGGAGGGGCAGCGGTGGATGTCGGTGGCAGGATGCAGCCAGGGAGGATTTATGCAGGAAGGCGACCGGGAACTTCCACGTAAGCTTTTTTATCTAACAGATAAAGGCTTCAGGGCAAATCTTTATCGCACCACTGAAGCTGGGAAGAGAGACGCACCCACGAGGACCATCTTACCTAAACGTGCTGATGTTCTCTGTGGAAGCCCGAACGGTAATGATTCAGACCGGGGACGTGGCGGACTAAGGAGGACTCAGACCCGCACCCCCATCTCCCTCGCACGACCCAGCACTGCAGACCAGCTGAGGGCCCTTCTCTGCTCCACAGCCTGGTTTCCAAACACGGCTGGCCCACACCGTCCCACCGTCAGGTCGAAAGGGACGCTCGCGCCGGTGTCTGGTCCTTCCCGTTGCACGTGAGTCCAGGCACCGGTGTCAGCCTGTGTCCGGCTCACGGCCGTGCTGTCGCTGTGGCTTAGCTCTCCCGGCCCGTGTCACCTGCGGGACCTGCCTGCAGCTTAGCCGCGCGCGCGCCGTGTGAACTTCCCGCGGGGTGAAGGGCGGCTGCTGTGTGTCACCCGCGTGCGCCCCACCGCGTAGGGGTGCCGTCCGCGTGTTTCCGAGGCCGTGCTCCCTCCGGGCTGAGCGTGCATCTCGTGCACGGCGAGCTAGCTCCAGGTGGGCACTCTCCGGGTGTGCTGCTTGTCACGCTCGCCCCGCCCCCCGTCAGCCGTCCGCGTGCGGCCCGCAGGTGCACGCACTGGGGTGGTGGGCTGTCTGTGACCCCTGTGTCCGCGCTTTCTCGGTGTCCCCTGAACGTGTCACCCTGCGGTACTCGCACGCGGCCTGCTGTGTGCTGTCGCCGCACGCCCGTGTTCTCTGCGCTGAGTCCCCGTGCGCCGTCTACACCCGGGCCAGCGGCTCCCAGCCCCCGTAGGATTTTTCCTGAACGCGGCCGCGCACGTGGTGCTGTCCCCGCGGTGCCCGCGGTCCCCGTGCTCGCGCCGCCCGGACGCCACGCTGCCGCGGACAAGCTCGTCCCTGCGCGTGGGGACTCGTCGGGGGTTCCCGGAGGCCCAGGGAGGCTGTGGAGGCCGCGGAGAGCAGGGAGGACGCAGAGGCCAGGGAGGGCACAGAGACCAAGGAGCCGGTGGAGGCAGCGATGGATGCAGAGGCTGCAGAGGGCGGGGAGGAGGGGAGGAGGGGAGGCGGGGAGGCGGGGAGGGCGGGAGGGCGGGGAGGCCGGAGAGGAGGGGAGGGGAGGTCAGGGAGGCGGGGAGGCCGGAGAGGAGGAGAGATCAGGTAGGGGGCAAGGTCAGGGAGGCCGGGGAGGGCAGGGAGGCCGAAGAGGTCGGGAGGCCGGGGAGACCGCGGGGGCCGGGGAGGGGGGAGGCCGGGGAGGCCGGGGAGGCCGCGGGGGCCGCGGGCAGCGCCCGTCCATCCCCACAGCCTGGGCGCGGCTTGCGTCGCCGACCCACGAGGACGCCGACCCCGGCGGTGGAGGCTCAGGGCCGCGCTGGGGAGAGCACGACCGGGACCGCGGCTCCACGGCGTCCGGCCCGCAGTGCGGAGGGTCCTCGCGCTGGAAGGGACAGAACCGGCCCACCCCCGCTCTCAGGCTCGGCTGGATCCAGGGCTCCAGTGATGTCATCAGCACGTCCATCTCAAATCTCCGTCTGCCGCGGTAACGGCTCCCGGAACAGGCGCCGCTCTCTGCGTCCTCATCCTGCGGGTGTGGCGCTGAGACAAGGTGGCGGCGGAGCGCCGTCCTCACCGCCTCCCCAGGCCGGGACCGCCGCCCAGGGGCCGCCGGAGCCCGACGCTCACGGTGATTGGCCTGGGCCACGCCATGTGACAGAGCCTGAGCCAATCACTGCAGCCAGTGGGAAGTGCCCGGTCTGTCCTGTGGGCGCCGCACAAACCCCTGCTCTCACTCCGATTGGGTGCGGTGGGGTCATGTGACTGGGCCTGCCCAACTCGCAGCCCGCCACGTGGGCCTCCGGGATCACAGGTGTGCCACGCGGGCTGGGATGCCGATGACCTTTCCGGAGAACCTGGGAGGAACGGTGGCGGCTGGGAGGCCGCCTGCAGGTGTCCTCTGCAGAATCCGGGTGAAGTCCCCAGCCGAGGGCACGGAGTGCAGGAGGGGAGGGGACCCGGCCGGGGCCCCCCCTCCTCAGCTCCGGTCCGGACTCCGGGCTTCGCGAGCTGCTAACCTGAGCCCCGCCTGGACCGGCAGCGCTGCGGACGCGGGACAGTCCCGGCCAGACCCTGCGAGCCGGCCCCCGTCCTGAGCCTGGTCGGTCCTGCGTCTTTCCTGCGGGGCTCCCCAAGCCCAGCTTCTGCCGGTCCTCGCTCCGAGCCGGCCCGGGGATGTGTTCCTCCGCCCGCCCGCCCCAGCTCCGAGGCTCCGCCTCGGTGGATCAGCGCGGAGGTTCGGGCTGGGGCACTGACGGAGCGTAAAGTACACTGCGCTCTGGAAGGTCTTGACGGGCTAATGGATTTGGGTTTGGACCCAGGTTCCTGAACTTGGAAGCTGCCATGTTGAACCGGGACGCACAGACGTTGCTTGGGATCGGAGAGTCGCAGACGAGGATGTGGTGCTGGGGTGAACCCCTAGCGCGGGTGTTCTCCACTCAGGGCAGGCCCAGAAATGCTGCCTAATGAAACGCGCAGTTCTGGCATCAGAGTGACGGGTTCTGGCCGAACGTCTAGAGGAAGGCCGGAGATGGGTTAGGGCAGCGCCACAGTCCTGTGTCCAGATGCGGCGAGAACACCCCGTACGGACCCGTCTCCCTGGCGGACACAGTGCCCAGACTGGCTGCCCTGCGGTACCCCCTCAGTGCTGCTGGGAGAGTCCAGTTCAGCGGGAACCCGAAACGTCACGGCGGAGCCGACGGGGCACTCAGACCCTCACCCACCTCCAGGGACGTCGGAGGCTTGGCCTGCCTTCAAGGCCCCCCTCACCTGAGTCCACGAGGAAGCCCTTCCGGACCCCCCGAGTGCCCACGCGCCCTGCTCTGGGCCCGGGGCTGCGGGTTAGCCCCGCTGGCGAACCTACTTATTCCCACGGCGTGCCTTGGTTTCCCCTGCCTGAAATAATGAGACTGCTGAGTGCGGGCGTCACGGGTCACTTCTGTCCCAGAGCATTTGATTCTCAGGGTGAGCCCTTTGCTCCCTCTGGCGTGGTGACTGGAAGCAACAGCCTGGGTCCGGGAGAGATGGTGCCGGCCTCCGATCGGCCCAGCTGCCATCACCACCGGCCCCTCCCCTTCCTGGAGGCTGCAGCTGAGCGGCCATGCTCTGGAGGCCGGAGCGGGGGACACGCGGCACAGCTTTTCCCTCACCGCCCGCAGGCTCTCCCGGGATTCATCCAGAACACAGCCCGCATTCTCACGGTCCAACCTGAGACAGACAGATGGGGTCTGCTCCGGGGACATCCTCCAGCGTCCACGTTGGCCGCCGGTGAGGCCCTTTAAAGATGCCGTGTTCGTGCCCTTGGGCATTGCACCCTTCGGCGCCGGGTCAAGGAGCGGTGCGGGCGGCCGCCGCGCTGAAGGAGCCGCACGCTCAGGGCCTCCCACGCCGCCGCAGAGCCCGTAACAGACTGGAGCGGGGCCTTCTGGGGGGAGCCCTCGCCTGTTTGCAAGGTGCCCGGAGCCGCCGTGGCGGGCTCTGCGGGGGTCCTGAGGTCTGGGTGAGTGACGGCTCGCCCTGCGTCTGCTCTCGTGCGGGGAGAGGGAGGCCGGTGGGGACCCAGGTCTGCGGGGCGGTCGGCGCGCAGGGCCTGGCGTGGTGCCCTGGGCTGGCGGGTGGAGGGGCCGGCTCAGGACGAGCCAGAGCGCCCGTGAGGGGGTGCGGTGGGAACGAGCCCTGATGGAGCAGTGGGAGAGAACGTTCCAGAAACGCAGGTGGGGCGGGGCCCCGGGCGGAAGGTGGCGCCGCGCCCCGCAGGTGCCCGGGCCCCGGAGGCCACGCTGTCCCTGGCGAGGGGGGCCGGAGCGGCAGCTCGGGGTCTGGCGGAGTGGCCTTCCGAGGCGCTGAGCCCGAGTCTGTGCCCACGACGGGCCCCAGAGCTTCGGAACGTCTACACCCGCCGCCCCGGGTCGGCCTCCCCCGGCGCGCTTTGGAAATGCGCGGCGTCACGCCCGCCCAGACCTCCTGCGTCCGAGGCCGCGTGTCCACCGGGTGCCGGGGCTGCGGGTGCGCGCTCGCCTCGGGGCACCTGCCCTGTGCCGCGTCCACCCCGCCCGGACCCCCGGGTCCCCTTCGGTGCAGTTAGGACCCGGAGGCCGGAGAGGCCGCGGGCGGGACTTCGCGGAGGGGGCGGGGGTCCGGTGTGTCCTCTGAGGGTCCCTCCTGCTGCTGCACTCGGAGGGGCGGCCGGGAGGCCAGGCGGCCAGAAGGGCCTGGAGAAAACCCGTCCTGGTCGCGTCAGGAGGTACGCCGGCTCGCACGCGGCTCGTGCAAGGGCCCGGGCACACGCCTGCACGCTGGGCCCCGCGGGCACACACACGGGCAGAGGCAGAAACACTCCCGTGGACGCACAACCACAGAGACTCAGAGGTGGGGGGCTCCGCCCGGAAGGTCTCTCGTGTCCCCAGAATGGCAGGCCCCTCACCCTCCTCTGCCCTGTCAGCTGGTGGTGAACATCCTCAAGCCCACGGGGGCCGGGTTCGGGAGAAGGACGCCGTGACGAGCGGTCACAGCCCAGGCCGGACGGAATGCCCGAGCTCCTGCCCGTGTCTGGGGGGCGGGGGTCACCGGGCTCGGGCCATGCTGCACAGCAGGAAGGATCAAATGCTAACGGGTTTTTAGCCGGACCGCAGGGTGTCTGTGTGCCAGTGGGCACCGCTGCCCTCCGCAGGGCGGAGCGGGCGGCCTCACACTGGGACCCCAGGTGGGTGACGCGGCACGTGTCGCTCGCGCATCAGCAGGGCCCTCGGCATAGAGGGGTGTGGAGCTCCCCTGTACCCAATCGGTGGTAAACATGATTTGTGCCCCGGCTAAGTTTGTCCCAGTAATCCATTTCTGGGGAAGAAAATCACATTTGAGAGAGACTCATTATGCTTATATTGCACTCGAAATTATAATTGTATGAAATCTCAACGTCTAGACTAAAAGGAATTGAATTTGATTATTTAACTACATTTCCTGTTGCTCTGAGGAGGATGGCTGTGTTTCTAACAGCTGTCTGCCTCCTCCATTAAGGGTGATGTTTTCAGAGCGGCACCCTGGGGGCTTCTAGAAAGCTCTGGGAGTCTCAGGGTTTGCCCTGGTGGGTCATTCTGAAGGACATGCCCATTCTGGGCCTGTTTGCCCTCAGGACCCCCCCCCCCCCAACGTATCCCAGATCCTGGAATGGGCTAGTCTCTGGATTAGTCCACAGGAGGCAGTGGTGGAGGGTAAGGAAGGGAGAACCCAGAGTACGCCTCTGCCCGGACCTGTGCCTGTAGTGGCTGCATCTCCGCCAGGCCTCTCCCTCCCCCCATGCATGGAGTGTGGGAACCCTACCCCTCTCTTGGTCTGTCTAACCCAGGCTTGGTGGCAGGTTGCTGGGCGGTTGACCTTTGCCTCCGCGCCCGTCTGCCTTCTCACCCTTTCCACACCAATGCCTACCTTCACGCTTCCCGGGGTGGAGCACCCGCAGTGATTCCTCTTTACCTGGGTGGACCCTGCTGTGCGTGCTCCTGACGAGGACTCAAGCCTCTACAACATCCTCCTTCATTCCCCCCGACCCCCACGCACCCTCCACCCCAGCACCTACAGACTCCCGTCACCTTCCAGGCAGGCCCCAGGACCTTTGCACATGCTGCCTGTTGGCAGGAGTCCTCACTGCAAACCCAGCCCCTCTTTTTTTTTTTTTCAGATAATCTTCCATGGATGTAAAATTTTTTTAATTAATGTATAATGTATTATTTGTTTCAGGGGTACTGGTCTGTGATTCATCAGTCTTAGCACAATTCACAATGCTCACCATAATATGTACCCTCCCCAGCGTCCATCACCCAGCCACCCCATCCCTTCCACCCCCCTCCACTCCAGCAGTCCTCAGTTTGTTTCCTGAGATTAAGAGTCTCTTGTGGTTTGTCTCCCTCTCTGGTTTTGCCTTGTTTCATTTTTCCCTCCCTTGCCCTATGATCCTCTGCCTTATTTCTCAAATTCCTCATACAGTGAGATCATATAATTGTCTTTCTCTGATTGACTTGTTTCGCTTAGCATAATACCCTCTAGTTCCACCCAGCTCTTTTCAAATGGCAAGATTTCATTTTTTGATGGTTGCATAATATTCGTCGTATATATATACCACATCTTCTTTAGCCATTCATCTCTTGATGGACGTTTAGGCTCTTTCCATGGTTTGGCTATTGTGGACATTGCTGCTACAAACATTGGGGTGCACTCGCCCCTTCTGATCGCTACATTTGTATCTTTACCCAGCCCGTCTTTGATGCCCCCGGTCGAGGTTACCAGTCTTGATCCTCACATCTGTAGTGCTGAGATCTGCTGGGTCCTCCCAGAGCCCGTTTGTCCCGTCGGGGTGCTCAGCAGGAGCGCACTGTGGGCTGGTCACACATGTTCACTTTCACTCTTTCATGCATCAATTATCCACCAAGATTTTATTGATGCTCACTAGGAGACCAGCTTACATCCCCAGGATGCTGTCTCTTTACCCCTCTTGGCTCTGCTTTCCTCCCTGTGGATGCTGGAGGTACAACAGTGGAATGAGAATTGATTTTCAGTGATTAGTGACACAAACTCTACCTAGAATTGGCTTAAATGCAGAAATGTCTGTTGATGCAGATAACCGAACCATCCATGGGTCCTTAGCTTCAGGCATGGATGAATCTCCTTGATTCTGCAGGGATTCTCTCTCCTCACATAGTACTCTGCTTTCCTTTGGGTTCACTGCGTTCTCAGACAGACGTCCCTCATTGTGGTGTCAAGATACTCCTAACACTGTGAGGCTTGCATCTTAGCTCAGGAACCCCAGTGGAAGTGCTTGACTTTGTCCAGTAGGTTCAGAATTCAGTGTCCTGGTCTCTCCATGGTCTGGCTTGAGTCACATGTCCAGCCTCGGACCAAGGCTTGTTACCAGCCATGTGCAACATTGTGACTTGTGTGCCCGAGACACAGGCCCAAGGAGACAGGGCACCGACTTGAGGCAGCGAGAGTCCATATGTGTCTGTTCAGGGAAGGTTTTGATCTTGAGGAAGTTGGAGGTGTGTGCTGTTGTAATGCAGGGAGACACTGCACAGGGCCCCAGATTGCCCCAGCGGGACCTCTGCCCCCAGTGTCGCACCACTTCACAGCCAGGGCGTGGACACTGAGGCCTTGGCAGGTGGAAAGGTGGGGGTCGTCCTGGCCCAGGCGTTCAGGAGATGGATCTCAGCTGTGTTCCCCGTGTGCTGCATGTGTCTGTGGGTGTCTGTGGTTTGCGAGCACACACTGCCCATCAGCCCAGCCCTCCCTGCAGGTGCAGGCTTGACCGGGGAGGCATCAAACCGCAGAAGTTGTCCTTTAGCTTTATAAGAAGAGGGTGTGCGCATGTCTGTGCACCTGAAGGTTAACATAGACGTTCCCACCAAAGCTCCCCCAGGACGGCGGCCCAGGAAGGTGTCGGTGCAGCACTTTGGCGATGAAAGTTAACTTTTAACATGGAAACACGTGAGGCAGGCTGCCTTTGCCGAAGGAGAACGTCTCTTATCTGCTGCGACATTCGTTCCATGCCTGGCAGAGAGAGTGTCATCTTCTGTCACCCCCTCACCGGATCACTGGAAATAATGTTCCAACACAACACAGCATCCAGCCCCACCAACATAACGCGTGTCTGCCGAGGGTGTGGATCTGGGCATCTCTCTGTTTGGTTTTTCCCACAGAGCCAGGTCCACATGGGGCCCCAATAAGGACGTGTTGACTGATGGCTTCCCGTCACCTCTTCACGCCGCTCCCGTTTGCCTGGTCTCGGGGCTGGCTGTTTTCTCTGTCAAGTCCCTCCAGCTGCTTGTCTCCTGGCTCCAGCCTGACGTGCCCGGGAGGCCCCAGCACGTACCAGGGGCTCAGTAAGCTCCAGCTCATCCCGCTGAAGGGTGCGGATGAGTCTGACTCCGATCACCTCCCCTCGGGGCCTCTGAGCTAGGGGTGAGGTGAGATCCGCCCTGGAGCACGTCACGGGGGAGCTGGCCTCATGTGGACGCAGCAAGGAAACATGCCCCTCACCAGTGTTCAGATTTTGTCTGTCTCTGCAATTCTGGAAGAAATCGGGCACTGGCTCTGGAATGTTCCCTGCCGTCAGAACGGGCCAGGGCTGCAGTTTAGCCTCTGCCCAGCTGTAGACCCAGCTGGAGTTCCATCGGGCAGGAGGCACATCCCTCAAGAACTGTGTCTCCTGCTCCCGTGAGACGCCGTCCTGAAGGAGGCCCGTGTCATCAGTGGGGGCTCCGTGCGACGCAGCGTGCTCCCATTTCCACCCACCCTCCCTGCGGGGCCTTCGTTTCTGGAGACCAGGTCAGTAAATATATTTACACCTGCACAGTATCTAAATTTGGGTCTTGCTCAGGGGGACCTGTGTGTCCCCAGGTCAGGCAGGGGTGGGGGAAGTGGGGGCATCTTGGGGAAGCGCTTACTGAGAAGGATGCTTCTGCCAGAGAAGGCTTCATGTGGGAGGTGGAGGTGGCTGAACTGCTCTGTGGGTCGGGGTCTGTCTACTTAGACTTAACAACCGTAAACCACACCGGCCACATCCCATACTCGCCGGTTTCGGTGCATTTGCGGCTGATTTCTGTGCTGCCAATTGCCGGGCCTCGGGAGAAGCCCGATAAGCAAAATTTCCCAAGCGGGACAACTTGACACAACTGACTGGGGTCCGCTCTGGGGCCAGCGTAGGTGTCTGTGATTTTATGAACGCGTTTTTCCCTCTCAGGGCCCACAGGTGGAGTGGCATTAGCTCACCGCGATGGGAGGAGGCAGCTCAGGTGGAAGGAGGGTGCGGTCTGGCCCAGACATGGCCCTGGGATGACCTTGTTCCCGGTGAGGCCGCCTGCCCCGTC
>NW_027397799.1:15074-15265 GCF_003265705.2 Callorhinus ursinus
GATGTTCATTGGCGCGTCCTAGGAGGGAAGCAACACAACTTACCAAGTGGATCAGGAGTCATCACCATCCCCCCGATGGGGCCGTGGGAGCGGACCTCCCGGCCAGCAGAGGACACAGGGCTGGGCGGTGAGCACTGCCTGGTGGCCCCAGGCCCACACGCGCTGTGTTCTGGAGGAGGTTAGAGGACTTT
>NW_027397799.1:15275-17810 GCF_003265705.2 Callorhinus ursinus
GCAGACAATAAAAATACACGATGCCAGTTACCTTTTGATTTCAGATGAATGATAGATCATTTTTACTCGATGTAGGTCCATGCGGCATGTTCCTAAACACATGGGGTCTGTTACGAGGGGATGGGCATGTGGGTGGGGTCCCCCACTTGTTATGCTCCCTGAGCCCCTGAACGCAGACCACCTGGGCGGGGTGGGGGCGACCACAGAGTGACAGGAGCCAGTGGGAGGGAAAAGCCCTTAGATGATCCATGAAAACATTCTCCTGCAGCTCCTGTTTCTCTGGAAGATTCCCCGTGAGTGGGAACAGCGTGGCCTGCATTTCAGGGGTGAGCAGGGCGGAGAGATCCGGTTTTCGGCTCCCGAAGGAGTGAGGAGGCAGCAGGAGGAGAGCAGGCAGGAGTCTGTGCAGGGCAGCAGGGGAGGGTAACGTGGGAGGGTGGCTTTGGGAGATGAATTATTCTGAGTGGGAAGAAAACGGTAAAGGTGGGTGGGAGCTTCTGGGTGGGTGACCAGCTGGAGATCTAGGGAGTTGGTATGCCTGGGGAGGGCAGGGAAACTCCGGGCCCTTTCTCCATACCCTGCCTTGTACATCTCTCCTGTCTGGCTGTTTCTGAGTTGGAGCCTTTATAATAAACCAGTAATCTAGATCTTTGAAGTCAGTTCTGAGTCATACCATTTAAATTTTATTTGCGCTATCTCAGAAACATACTGGAAAATACCGTAAATGCAGAAGTAGCAGCTTGGGCTGTAAAACAAGTAACCAGCGTTTTTGATCCACATCTCAACTTTATTACTTTGGAATGTGATATGCTTGCATTATGTAGGAGATGTTTCATATCGCAGAATTAACAGTCCAGATATCACAGAAACATGGAAACTGTGGTGGACACAATTGTTGATGGCCTCTTCTACTCTTGTCACAATTGGTCCTGGTCCTAGAACCGCATGTTCAGGAGGAACAGCAGCAGAAGAGGTGGCAGTGAATCGAGATAAGGAACTTCAGGTGTGTGTAAGACATACAAGGAACAGTGTCCTTGCAGGCAACACCCTTGGAGCTGGCCCAATTCAGCCTCCGAAGGTCTTTATTCATCCTGTTGACAGGAACAGATTTGGCAGCTCCTTTGCGCTATCCTTGGGTGCATGAAGGAAATGGATTCCCACTTAAACAGAGTTAATCTGGAAGAATCTTCAGGATTGGAAGATTTTCCAGCTGGTGCTAGACCAGAGAGAAAAAACAAGAAGTCTTGTGATTTAACTCCAATTGATGAATTTTGGCAGAAACACAAAGGAAGTTCATTCCCAAAAGCTGTGGAATGAGTTCAGCAGGAAGTAGAATCTCATAGACCACAGGGAATGAGGTCAAATGACTTGAATGCCTTATAGTGCTGGAGGGGACAACGGAGCAGCCTTGAGTATGCTTTCTGAGAATATGGCTGAGCTAACATCCGCTGCTGGTTGTTTGCCAAACTCCTTGGAAAACAGGCTTCCTGATCTCCATACAGATATTGTCACTGCTGTCTGAGAACACACAAAGGCAAGAAAACTGGATATATGTTTTGAGTATGAAGAAAAAAATACCGAGCTAAGCTACTCTGGATAAATCTCCTCTAGATACAATCAGACCCTGATGTGGGAAATCCCAAAATGAAAGAGGCTGCTTCTCACCTTTTATGCAAAGGCACAGCAAGCAGCCTCGGAGGCTGATTTGGAGCAAAACAAAAAGCTTCAACTGACAGAGCATGGAACCCTAATCCCCTATAAGGAGTCAAGAGGGTTCCAGCCTGGCCCTGGGCAGTGGGGAGGGGTTAGCACCAAGGCAATGGGCCCCTTATCACCGGTTATAAAAACAGGGTCCACCTGAGGACGGGAGGGGGCCAAGAGCACCAGGAACTGAAACAGCAGAATCCAGGGCCCACTTGTATTTTAGACGGGGACGAAGTCAAACCCTGACACTGATGACTATAGATATTTGATCCCCACATGCTGCGTGGCAAGGGCAGCTCCGTTCCAAGAATGAAAATCCAATCCAAGAGGCTACTGTTTTTGTGTCAGGAGGAGGCAACTACATTGAATACCAAGATCTTGTTGACTACATAAAGGGGGAACTAGGCAAACACGTTTTATGTGACTGCAGTGAACATTTTCATGCTTTTGTAAAATTTCATAAAAGAGCTGTCACAACTCAGACAAGAAAAGGTGGCCTGGAGTTTAATGGGCGGGGAGGGGCTCCCAGGTAAGGCTGTCTGCTCCTCCTGGACGCGGACCCCCTCCCCAGCCTCAGCTGGGCTGCAGCTCTGCGGAGGCAGCGTGGCCCCGGGCGAGCCCCTCTCTGCAGGAGGTTCTTGCTTGCCCTCCTGGCAGCACCTTCTGATGCCTATTCAGCTTCAGCGAGTCCTCCTAACGGTGCGGTGACAGGTCGAAAGTATTTCTCCACCTGCCTCGGATGGTTTCGTCTTTGATTCCTCTGTATGCCCAGGACGCCTGCAGGCACGTTGGGGTCTTGATTCATCTGTGACTTAACAAAGGGATCTCCCA
>NW_027397800.1:0-17773 GCF_003265705.2 Callorhinus ursinus
GAGAGGTAGGGATGATAAGGGTGGGGGGAGGAGAAAAAGATGGGAAGGGGCTATTGGAGACATCCTTCGTAGGCTTTCTGTGGTGAAGGAGCTTCAATCTGGCTCCTTTTCCAGTGTGAATTTCAAGAAAACCATACTTCAGCAGACCCACTGAATTAAATCAACATCTAACAATGCAAATAACTGAACTCAGCAAAATCAAAGACCAGGCAAAAGTTTCCCCGTGCTTACTGGTCAGAAAAGCCTATGTAAAGAGATATTTGTACACAACAGCCAAAAGGTGGGAGCAACTCAAGTGTCCCCACCAAGATGAATGGCTAGGCAAAATTCGGTACATACGTACAATGGGATATTATTCGGCCTTAAAAAGGGAGGACATTCTGACACCTGCTACAACATGGATGAATCTTGAGGACCTTATGCTGAGTGTAATAAGCCAGACACAAAAGGACAGACGCTGTCTGATTGCACTTGCGTGAGGTCCTTAGAGTAGTCAGATCCTTAGGGACTGGGGCCTGGGGGCGGTGGACGGGTGTTAGTGTTGCACAAGTATGAGCCTTCAGTTTAGGAAGACGTACAACAATGTGAATGCACTCAATGCGATAGAAGTATCCACTTAAAAATGGTTCAAATGGTAAATTGTTTTATATATTTTGCCACAATAAAAAAGTAAACTGTGTTAAAAAAAAGAAAAGCACATGTATTTGCTAAATGAGAGGAAACGATTAGCTTTTCTAAAATGCTGCAGCCTGAGGACGGGGTGGGATTTTCCTGCCTTATTCACTCCTCCATGTTTCATTTGCTGCTCCCATTTTAGGACTGAGACACATTTGACAGATGACTCAGAACTGTGGTTCTAAGTGGTGCCTGAAGTTCAGAATCAGTTTCCCTTGGCCCCTTGGCCCTTGGCTCACCTTCTTGCATAATAAGTCCTTATCTGAAGCTTGTGCCTCACTGGGGACTGGTGAGGCTGGGCATTTACGTCTGATGTGTCATGAGAAGATGAGGTGGGTTTTATTTGCGCAGTACTTTGAGCTATTGTGACTTTGGGAGGCAACTGTAGACAGAAATCCAGAGAGACTGGAGAGTTTAGTGTCATTGTGTGGAAGAACAGCTCCTACATCCCACTGGGAGCATGTGACAGCTACCAAAGGGCAAAGGCTCTTGTTAAAATTCTAGCTTGGGGGCTCCACAACGTGAACCTAAATTTAGAGTGTCTAGGACCCACTGCAAGGTCAGAGGACTAATGTTGCCTGCTCTGTGCGTGGAAATGGCTTTGTAAAATGTGCAATTTCAGTGCTCCATGGAGAGGAGTGACAGGTCACTTTGGGCTGGATGAAGGAGATCGACATCCAAAAACCTGATTTGTCTTCTCAAAGGATTTCAAGAATCAGAATGTTAGGCAGTTAGAACCACTGGGAACCTCTTAGGGCCACCTCATACTGTTGTGTGAGTTGTCCACTGCACAAGGGTACCCACAGAAGGGGAGCAGAGAGGCTGTAAATCCAGTCTGTGCCTTGTCTGCCAACCCACGTGCTCCTTTTCAGGCCCGAGTCTGCTCAGAGGAAAGGGTGCTTTTGTCATTTGCTCTAAAGCATGTACAGGCGAGCAGTGGTCCTGGAACCCTGGACATTATTTATTTCATCCTTTCCCTGTTTTGATATACATGAAAAAATTGAGGCCCCAGGAAGCCCGCTGACACCAAGAGGCAGAACCAGAGTGAGCGCTGAGATCTTGGACTCCAGTCTGGGCTCTGCTGTATACCTGTGTATCTTCCCTGTTCTCTGAAGTGGTGGTTACTTCAGGCCTTCCCCTCCTCCGGGACCTTGACTGGCTGGTTTCCTTCTGGAGCATGAATCCTTTATGCCTCCTGATTACTCCAGTGTGGGGCTTGGAGTTAGCCAGACCTGGGGAATCCCAGCCACAGATTCTTTATTTGCAGAACAGGTGCAATGCCACCCTGCTGGGTTGATGGGGGAATTAGATGACATAATGCCTATGGGGCAGTGCAGCCTGGTGACAGGCAATGGGCTTTGGCCCAGGCAGGCCTGGAGTGGAGCCTGCTCTCCCACTGCCAATCTGTGTGCATTTGTTCAGGCCACTTTTGTCTTTGAGTTTTGGTTTCTTCAGTTAGAAAATGAGAATTGTAAGACCTATCTTGTAGGGTTACTGTGAGAAAAAAATAAATCAAGCAAACCTAGCACCTGGTACATAGCTGACACTGAACAAATGGTAGCAATTACGATAGAGTCTGGGTCGAGGAAGGTACATAACTTGCAGTTATAGTAATCACTAGTTTTATAAGCTCTACATTGTCCTGGAAACTGTGGGAAATTCAGAAGCAATCCGAGACACAGACGGGTAGATCCATCTGGTTGTTAAGAGCCTGCCTGGTAACATAAGACCTGTACACTGTCCCACATAATGCGCAGTTGCGTTCTACACTGTGGATAAGAGACTATGAATGTTCCAGCATGCCAGAGACAGAGGTCAGCAGGGGCTGAACTAATGGACAAGGCACCAGGAAGGAGGTGAGAAATGACTGTGACCCTCCAGTATGAAAAGAAGAAAGCCAACCCTTGATGAACATCTACTGTGTGCCAAGTACTGGGCTGGGTGCAGCCACACAGGGATGGTTGACCCATCTTTCAGTGAGGCAATAGAGTTCTGTTGGGTTGAGCCACTTGCTGAAGCTTACACATTGAAACTATGGTGGGGATTGGATTCTTGGTCAAGTAGGCCTGATTCTGAAGCTTGTATTGTTTCTCTTCCGCTGTTGCAGGTAGATGAAATGAAGGGTGTGTGCATGCACACGTGTATGGTGTGCGTGCATGTGTGTGCGCATGGGTGTGCTCATGCACATGTGGTGTGTGTGGTTTGTGTGTGCACAATGCAAAGGAAAGGGTGACAGTGAGAAGGATCCCCCTCACTCATGTGCCATTGCAGTGCATGGCCCTGCTGGGTTACAGGAAGGCAAATAGAGGAGTGGTGGATTTGTGGGGTTGTTCCTGGAGTAAGGGCCAACTCCAGAGAGGGGCAGGTGGAGCTGGAGAAGGGACAGGGTACCGAAAAGCCTTTCTAGGACCTATTGTGTCGCTAACTGTCTGGTAGGTTGGAATATTCTGGTGTCTTTTGGGACTGACAGGGCAGAATGAACATGTATTGACTCCCTACTCTGTGCCTGCACTGAGCTCTCTGGCTCCACATGTTATTTCTCTGTCTTCCCATCCTGCATACAGCTGTGTGGTATCACTAATTTGAGAGAGGCTGAACCCCTTGGCCAAGGTTACAGTCAGAATTGTGTTTGGCCTGGAGTGTTTGGCTCCAAGTTGAGGGTTCTTTCCATTCACCAAACAGCACAGAAATATGAAACACCCCAGCCCCGTGGTACTGAGTGGATGGGTGAGCTGTCCCAGAGGACGAGAGTGCAGGGGGGCCACCAAGGAATCAAGACCACGGGCACCCAAGGGGCATTCACAGATGGCAGTTGGAGGAGCAGAGGGTGGAGGAGGTTTGGGGGAGCAGCAAGTAGTGGAGGTAAGGAGAGGGGGTCCAGATCGGGGAGGCCATGGCAGTGCATTTGGCAGAGGAGAGGCCCTTGGGTCTGGCAGTGAGGAGACCACGGGCAGCTCTGAATAGGTGGTCAGAATGAAAGTCAGGCTACTGGGGAGGTGGTGATGATGGGTTGAAGCTGCAAGAGGCGTTCTGTCTGTAGGTGAAGGAGGGAGATGGTGGAGAGGCTGGGAACAATGAGTGTGAAGCCTGGTTTTCCAAATGACGGGGGGAAGGAGCCATGGGAAATTCAGGAAGGGATGCAAAGAGGATCTCCTTGGGGTTGGGAAGGAATGGAAGGCAAGGCCAAGCATTGCCTTCAGAGGGAAGACCAGCCCCTTCCTGTTGGCTGAAGACACCACGCCAGGCCCAGAAGGGTCGGCGAGGCTGTGCGCAGCTCAGAATGGTGACACCCGTTTCAGTCCTTTCTTCTTCCTGCCAATGGACTTGGTCATTCCTCCTGGCGAGCCCACAGAATAATCTGATTTTCTAGTCTTGAGGAGGCATGAAGAGGGACAGGAAGAGGTGAGACAATGGTTTCTTACTTCCCCAGGAGAGCCGAACCATGAGACCCCTCCCTCAGATTCTAAAATTGTGGAAAGTCTAATCTTCTACAGAAGATCTGGTTAGCTTTGGAGTGAGGAGAGGGGATGCTCTTTCAGAAGAACTGGCCCCTTGTCTGGTGTGTGTGATGTGTCCTGGTGAATTCTCTGGGGCCAGACCAGTGGGGGTTTGCTTTGACCGCACCACCATGGGCTTTTGCAGTGGAGGGAAGAACACTGATCCAAGCCCTCACATTAGCCAGAGTTCCAATTTTAGACAAATGTCTCAGTCCACTTCCCACAAACCTGTTTCTGTTAAGAATTCTAGTGAGTGGAAAGTTGAATTTCATTTCCTTTGCTTGTCCCTCTCCTGGGGGCGACAGTCACTGGGTTTCAGAAGAAGGGTCCTGGGTAATTCACCGAGAGCAGTCACCACATAACTGAGGGTTTGACATGAAGGGTGCTCATGTTGAAACACCTGTTGGGAGACTCCACCTGCTACCAGCAAAAAGGAGGGGGCCCGGAGAACAGGCACTGAGGGTGTTTACCCGCCCTAACAAGGTATGTTTAATTTTACAAGAAAACTGTTACTTCGTTGAATCATTTCCCCCCTTGACTTCACATTTAGTGCACAAGCTATAGGCATCGTGTTGTTTAACTTTGCACTTGAAATTTACGTGTTTTGAACGAATTAATGCCGACTTCTTTCCCTATGAAGGCTTGTCCTCTGAATGTATTTCAGTGATTACACAAATTCCTGCATCAATAAAAGAGAATTATTTTTACTGAGATGTGGTTTGAATTCCTAGTGAAACTCGATCAGAATGCAAAAGGCCTACATTTTGCACTTCATTAAATTTGTACTGTTCTGGAGAAAACCGCAGTTGGTATTTCAAAGTCTTTTTGGAGAGAGGTGGGCTCTCTTCGGTCATTGTTTTAGCCCTAAGAAATGGGCACTTCCTTAGCCGGGGTTCCGTGGGGGGAATGCACTGGATTTGGCGTCCCAAGATCCAAGTTGTCACATAACCATTTGGTCCCTTATTTGAGCCACTGACCTAACTTCCCTGCCATCTTGATGTCCTTAGACGGTTGGTAGCTAACTTACCCTACCACCTTCCACCCTAAAAAATATTCACTATCCACAATTTTTTTTCTAGGATGAAGTAAGAAATTCCTTTTAAAAAGGAAGCTTGATGTGTTTTGTTCAACCAAGTAAATTGCACTTGACTTACTCTGGAAAGCAAATGAAATATGATTTTAGCCATAAGTTCTCAAAGGCTTCAGCAAAGTTTCAGTTGAGGTGAGAGCCCTGTGTTACCATCAACTTACACATATAATCGATTATGTTCCATGAGGCTTGTAGCTCCCTCAAGTTTCAGGGAAGAAAACGCCTCTCCCCTCCTGCCTCAGGCACGCAGGTGTGGCCCTTCTGTTACCTACAGCTTCATTTCCTGGATAACTCATTTTCTGTAAGCGTGTGCCAACCCTTTGGGTTGTCTTCAAAATGGGACTTGACTAGCTGTCTGAGAGGGCGCTCAGCTTCACCAGCTTCCCTTTCAGCTGTCTCTTGTGTTTTA
Organism: Callorhinus ursinus; assembly: GCF_003265705.2. Taxonomy (NCBI): domain Eukaryota; kingdom Metazoa; phylum Chordata; class Mammalia; order Carnivora; family Otariidae; genus Callorhinus; species Callorhinus ursinus. Next base: position 5,672 of record NW_027397800.1, read on the forward strand.
AGTGTTTTTTTCTCATTTCTTTGAATCCCTGTGTGTTGTGCACCTAAGGCTCTGAGATGCCGATAAGCAGAGGTCTGAATCCTTAGGCTGGATATGACTTTCTGGTTCTCTGTGTTGCCAGGTTCCAAGGATATAATTTTTCCTCTGAAAACTGTTTCTGTAGATGGGGATACTTCATGAACAGCATGTGGTGGGTTTGCTCACATTAGGGCTGAGAGTGGGGGCGTGGTTTCAAAGTGTTCCCACTGGGGAGGCATTGCGTGGGATGTGGCTGCCTGCACGTGTTTCTCCCTTTCAGTCTGTGCAAACAGGAAGGGGCTGAGGCCTCCAAAGGCCCTGCAAAGGGGAGCCAAATCCAAGGGCTACATGGGGGAGAGAGCCCCCCCGAAACTCCCTCCAAGTTCAGGAGATTCAATAAATTAGGCTAAGTCCACTGGTGTGCTATTAAGGTGGCTGTACGGGGGGAAAAGAAAGAGCCCTGATGTGAGTGTTTGCCAGTATCTGTGGTATAAAAACTCTCACCATGGCTGATTTCAAACTATTGACTATTGACCAGCTCTCAAAATTCCTTAATATTGAACCATCAGCTCTCAGGAGCTGGAATGAGCTTCCTTTAGCACCCTAATGGATCAAATCCTACAACCCAGAAGCGAGGGTGAAGGGATCCTATTTTGCTTGGGAGGTGGTGGGGAGAGAGGGTGAACGGGAAGGGAAAGGATAGCATAATGGGTTTGGGAAATGTTGCCTCCTCTGCTTCCCTTTTGGAGAGTTCTAGAACAAGTTAGCATAGTTAATGGTTCTGAGACATCCTATTATATATATAAATTTATCATTATAGGTAATAATACAATTACATATAATTGCTTAAATTTGTTCCTCCCAGAATTCTTCCAGCTCATTGATGCTCAGGATGACCATGACAACCAGGTTCCTAGAACATGTGTTTGAAATATATCTGGTTTGCAGGTTCCTGGAATACACATGGAATTGGAGAGTCAGGCCCACACTTGGCCATCCTCACAACCTGCTCAGGGCCGGTGCCTTGCTCTCCCCTTGCCTCCGACACAGCCCCATGTTGCTGCCGACATGACTCTCAGCATCCCTATTGTTCTCTGAGCACATTCACGCACCTGGGCCTTCCCCTGCCTCCTTCGTAAAGAGACGTGACTCAGTCACCCTGCGAGGAGCAAAGATGAGAGTGACGTATTATCCAAATAGAGGAAGATTCTCTGACACAAATGGGAGGTTAGCTTAGACTCTGTTGCTAGACTCGGAGGGGAGGATGAAAGTAAAGTTTCTAAAATAGAATCACAGAACCAGAAATGGGGACAGCCCAAGGCTGGGAACTACCTACAGACTCTTGGTGGTGCTTTTCCACTTTCGTCCAGCCCATCTTTCTCTCAAGATGTCAGGGAGCCCCCGAACCTCTGCACCCAGGTTTGATTTGGCAGCTGGGGAGGTGGTGCCCATATCCTGGTGTAGTATCCAGATCAGGCTCCGTGCAAGTCCCTGACCCTCCCTAGAAAGTACAGTGTGAGGTTGCAAGGAGGAGGGGGGAGTGAAAGCCTTCGGTGACTGACAGTCCGTGAAGTGACTTGTTTGGTGGAGGCAGAAGACAGAGGGACATGGCTCTGAACAAGGCCCAACGCAGCCTCAGTGGTGGAGGCTGACGGCAAAGACCTCATCTCTAGAGCAGCGGCTGCTGCTACTGTTGGAACTGGATGGAATTCCTAGGGGAAAAACATGGTACAATCAAGTTACCTTCCCTGAAAAATGCTTGCTGTCTCCACTGTGATGTTATTGCCCATCACAGCCTTCCATGGGCCATGTATGGCTGGGCTTTCCAGGGGAGGTGGAATGGCGTCATGGAGCTCAGCGGTGGGATGCGCCATCCGGGACGCACTTGGGGGTCAGGACTCCATAAAGGAAGGGGCCTTCTCTCCTCTTGGCTCTCGCTGGCTTCCCAGGCAGCGAGGCCATGGGCAAATTTCATGTAGAGTCAATGTGAGGAAGTGGAATGCAGTTCAGAGCTCGCTTCAAATCAGATGAGCTGAACTATGCATCCCTGACGCCCAAGTGCAGCTCAGCACCCTGTCTCGGCCATTTTGTTCTTCTCACTTCAGATGGGTGCCCACCATGTGTCAAGCACTGTACTAGACCCTGGGGACAATAGAATGAATAAAACATGAATCTCTGCCAGGGGAACTCCAAGTTCTTTTGTGGTTGGAAACTGGTCTGACATCAGGGTAGGAGGTGGGGGAGGGGAGATATATTTTGGAATTAAACAGGATGTTCTTTTAAAAGTTGTTCTGACATGGGGTGACAACTTAATGGGCATGGGATCCTTTTGGGGTGATAAGAATGTTTGAGAACAGGGGTTGTCCAACGTTGTCAATGTACTAAATGTTACTAAAATGTACTACAAAATGATTCATTTTAAAGTTATGTGAATTTCACCTAAAAAAGAATTTGCTTTGTAGGGGAAAAGTCCAGAAGTCTGATCTCTCGAGAAATTATGGCCCCTCCACCTGCCTGAGCCTTAGAACCACACGGGCAGCTGGGAGATAGAGCATGTTGGGATATCTGCCCAGGGTCACCGCCCCCATGGGGAGATGGAGAGAGATGAGGGCGCCCGGTGGGTAGACCCCCCCCCCATCACCGGCCTGGAGAGGCCTCTCCCTGGACACGCATCACCGTTCATCTTTATGGGTTGGAGCCCAGAGCCAGGCTAGAATACTTGGCAGGTCAGATGTTCTAATCACCAGTGGCTGTGATGAATGCCTCTGAGCTTCAACTGACTTTAGCATTTCATGGTCACTGGACTGGAGGTACCACCCTTAATGATATTCTTATGCAAATTGGGCACAAGTTGCCACATTGGACTGTTATAGTTGACGGGGGTGACACCAGGCTTTTCTTCTGAGGTCAGTTTTCCAACAAATTACTTGGGTGCATCACATTTTCCCTTTTGTGATATTGGACTTTTCCTTCTATTGCTCAACACTCTCTTCCTAGGTTGGCATTGGATCAGGGATGGAATTAAAGAGTTCCTTAGGAAGAAGCACTGCTTCTTTCCTTGAGGCCCCCGCTCTATGTCAGAGCCTGATTCTGAGAGAAGGCCTAGGCCTCTTTGCTTTTGCCTCTGGGTAGGTTTGCTCAATGAGGAAGTCGCATTCAGGGTTAGAATGGCCAGGAGGCAGCTGGATTTGTGCCTATCATTCATTCACTCCTTGAGGCAGTACCTCGCTTTAACCTGCAGTACTTTGTGGATTTTCATCAGGCATTGGAAATATTTGCATTGTCGTCCTCCCAGCGCAGGTGGCAGGTTTCTCTTGAAAATAAAGTGTGTTTGTAAAGTGAAGCAGAAGGAAAGTCAAGAGGGCACTTTCTCTGCAGTTCTTTGCCAGTTGGTTAGTTTGCTTCTGGTGTCATTTTGCTAAAAGGAGGAAAGTTTCCCTAGCGATGACCTTGCCTGACCACAACTGATCTTGAATTGAGTCTCCTGTCCTGGAAGGGAAAGAAGTCTGGAAAGGTCTGTTGATTCTCTCCTATCCTTTCAAAGCCTCATGAGGGTGAGTCTGAGTGGGCTCTGGGACAAGGCTCTGGAATGGGACTGTTTCTGTACAGAAAGGGGCAAATTACAGCACTATGAACCTCTGTAGCACTATGGTGGTCCTGTCCGGGTATCAAGGCCATTCTGGTCCTGGGTTCTTTAAGTCTCTGTTTTGAGCCAATGGTGGGAATAAGCTTGGCTAAGGTTGGAAGGATCTGTGGCTGAGATGTGCTTCTCATGGAAGACACCTCCAGTAGAAAGGCAGAAAACTCTCACCTCAGCCTGTGGAACTTCAGAAGTTCCCCATTAGCTCTCCGGGAGGCCTGGCTGGAAAGATGGGTTCCAGGACTTTCTAGTGCTGTTGTATTTGTTCAGTGTTTACATGGTACTGTTTTTTTTTTTTTTTTTTTTTTTTTTTTAACAGTGAGACTGTGAGCTTTCTGATTCTCTGCTCACACAGACAACTGGTGTGGGCTATGGTGACAGGCAGCCCTGCGGGGTAACTATGATGCCCCATTTGGCATTCTGCATCTCCTGGAGCTGACTTATTAATAGCCCATAGATTACAAATGGCCTCATGCTCCCTTACCGTGTGGTCTGTGGGCTGCGATGCTGTTTGGGTTTCATGCACTTGGGATCTAGTCCTTTTAAAATTACATTTTTTTCCTGCTTCTGCGCTCCTCCCCTGAGGCCCATTGGCACTGCTGTGTGCTTTGCTCGGCCTGCACTCAATCATTCTTGCCTTTCGGTTCTCTCACAAAGGTTTATTTGATTTCTTTAAAGTCACTTGATTGAATTCTCAACACAAGTACATACACTAAAGTACTTACATCTGCTCTTTTTAAAAAGAAAAAAAATAGAAATCTGCTCTTCTCTGGACATTGCCTTGCCTGTGAAACTCAACATTTGCAAATGGTGTGTCCTTGAAAAGTCATGTTTTATCCAGTTTTGCAAACTTGACTTATACATTCACAGATATTGGTATTCCTAACCTTAAGTCTAATACAGTTGATCCCCAAACAACACAGGTTTGAACCAAGTGTGTCCACTTAACACATGGGTTTTTTTTTTTAATAATACAGGACTGTAAATGTATTTTCTTTTTTTTTTTTAATTTTTTTTTTTTTTTAGATTTTATTTATTTATTTGACAGAGAGAGAGAGACAGCAAGAGAGGGAATACAAGCCGAGGGAGAAGCAGGCTTCCCGCAGAGCAGGGAGCCCGACGTGGGACTCGATCCCAGGACTCCAGGATCATGACCTGAGCCGAAGGCAGTCGCTTAACCAACTGAGCCACCCAGGTGCCCCAAATGTATTTTCTTAATAACATTTTTTTCCTCTAGCTGACTGTATTGTATGAACATAGTATATACTACATATAACATAACAAAATATGATAATTGATTTCTATGTTTATATTATTGGTAAGGCTTCCAGTCAACATTAGGCTATTAGTAGTTACATTTTTGGGAGTCAAAAGTTATATGTGGATTTTTGACTGTGGAGGGGCCAGTGCCCCTAACTCCTGCATTGCTCAAGGGTCCACTCTATTCCTATTTGTATCTTTTTCCCTGAGCCCCAAGAAATAGTCTTCAAATAAAGTGTCAGGTGGACAAGGAAAAAATTTTGTGTGTGCATTTTAAGTGGACCCACCATTGACTTGGATAATGCTGATAATTTTGAAAACACAGGGAGGCGTGTGGATTACATGCCTGCTAACCCTCCTGCAGGCCCAGTACCCTCTGATAACTTCTTGACTCACCAAAACAAAGAGATCCTCTTTAGCCTGGATGGGCCGAAGGGCTCGTTTTATATGGAAAGCATGAGTAACTATTGCTGGAGAGAATCCTGTGTTGGTCACCAGAGAAGGAAGCTTCTTGGTCTTTTGTGACCTCACAGATTTGTGCTGGCTAACGTGGCAGCCACCAGCCATGGGTAGCTACTGAGCACTTGAAATGAGCAAGTGTGTAAGTGAATGGTGTAAATGTGAACTCAATGGGATTTTGAAGTTAGAATGTGAAACGTAGTAATGGAAAACATCTCGTCAATGGTTTTCATATTGATTACATATTGGAATGACAATATTCTGTATATATTTGGTTAGATCAAATATATCATTATGTTAATTTCACTGCTTTTAAAATTTGTATGCTAGAGAATTTAAGAGAATACATGTGGCTGGCATGATACTTCCACTGGTAAGGCTGTTAGAGAAGATGCAGTGCTCAGCAATGCCCATTCCTTCTGGTATGTTGGAAATGGAATTAATGCCAAGGAGCAGCCGATTTTCTGTCCCAAGTCAGAAAAAAAAAAGGATTGCCTATGGAAGGAGCTAACTTGAAGATTCTGTACTTGAGAAAAAAATTAATAAGGGTTTGGAACTGAGCACAACTAATTGAAAAAGGTTTGGGAGATTGCTGACCTACAAGTGTAAACAATTTTCCATCTTAGTTTGAAAGCTGTGGCCATTTAACCAGCTTGTTCCAGAGTGTGCTGGCTTTCATCGCACCAGCCATAACCTAATTTGTGCCTGGCCGGAGAAACTAGATACAGATCACAGTTTATGTGGGTGCTGTGCATAGCCAGGTGGGGACGGCAGCTCATGGGAAAACAAACACTTGCAAATAGGAAAAATGAGGTGAAAGAAGGTACTAAGCCTTTTGATTTGGCAAATATACCTTTGTCTATTTATTTTTAATTTCCTGTCATTTAAGAAGATTTTTTAAAAAGGGTTTTTTAAGGGGCGCCTGGGTGGCTCAGTCGTTAAGCATCTGCCTTCGGCTCAGGTCATGATCCCAGGGTCCTGGGATCGAGCCCCGCATCGGGCTCCCTGCTCAGCGGGGAGCCTGCTTCTCCCTCTCCCGCTCCCCCTGCTTGTGTTCTCTTGCTTTGTCTCTCTCTGTCAAATAAATAAATAAAATCTTTAAAAAAGAGTTTTTTTTAAGTTTTTTTTTTGTTTCCCTTCTTCCTCTTCTTCCTCCCCCTCCTCCTTCTCTTGCTGCTCCTGCTTCTTCTCATTAAGTAACAATAATCACCAGGCACTGGCATGCAGTGCTGAAGTAATGAGTCCTGGTCCCAGCTTCGGAGCATCGGTGACATCACCTGTGTTGATAGTCACACAGTCTGACTCCCTGCTCTTTCCCACAAGTCAATTATTCCAGACTGGCTTGTAAAGTATTCTTGCTAGGATTACTTTATTACTTTATTTATTTATTATTATTTTTTAAAGTATGTTCAAGAAAGTGCAAACAGTGTGATTGCACTTTCCCTGATTGCCCTTCCCCAGGAGTCCCCAAAGATCATGAACTTCAAGAGTTATTCGTGTTTGGTTTGATTCTATACCTTTGGTTTAGATCTTTGCCTAACCTACTGGTAGACTTCACTGCTAAAAAGTATGACTGAAAATCTGATGGACATTCTTGTTTGTGCCTCTAGATCTCTGATTGGTTCTTCTTCTTAGTGACTTTCCCTGACCACCTCTCCTGCCTTCCCACTTCAGTGTAGGAGCCCCAGAGTTTGTCCTCAGTCTGCTTCTCTTCTCGTTCCTCACTCTTTCTCGGGGAGAGGTCACCTGTTATGAAATTCTCTTTGTATTTAGATGACTCTCACATCTAGCTCTGCAACTCAAATCTTTCTTTTTAATTTCTATACTGCCATGTTGACTTGCTTGCAAGATATCTCCACCTGGATTTCCCATAGGATCCTCAAACTGAACATTGTCGAGATGGAGCACATCATCCCCATGCTGTCTGGGCTAACAATTCTCCATCTGCCCCCAGAGAGCTTCCCTTCACCCCTTTGATGCTCTATATCCCAGGAAATGGCTCTTATAGGTGCACCAGGTTTCTCATATCCTCTGGCTTCCCAGTGGCCTTGGCTCATGGGAGGCACTGACAGGAGATCAAGAGGCAGGTGGAAAATGGAATCTTCCCCCAGGTCCCAGGCTGAGCTGAAATGCATGGAGTTCCTCTCCCTACCACCATACTCTCATTCAGTAGTTCTGTCTAGTTTCCTCTCTTTGCACCTTTAGGCTCAGGGTGATGATGGTTCCAGCTGTTCCCAGCTCTGGGGTGCCTTTCCATCCCTGGCTGGTTTCCCCTAGTCTATCCCATTACCTCCAGAGTCTTCTAACTCTCCTCTGTCCCCACACCACCATGTGAGCTTCCTGTCTCCTGAAGACCCTGACATGTACCTCTCCCATGTGCTCCCTCCCTTTACATGACCCCAGAGATGGCACCAGCATGTGGCTCAGAACCCCAAGCCAGAAGCTAGAGGCATCCTTGCCTTCTCTCTTTCACCCCACTGCCAGTAGATCCTAAGTCCCACAACTTTTTTCTAATAGATTTTCCTCATAGTCCCTCTTTGCTATCCCCACTGTAACAGAACGGTTCAGGTTGAGGGATTTAGTGAAGCCCAGTCAATGAGAAAGCAAGGACTAGAATGTATTTAGAGTTTGCTACAGCAAGGTATTCAGCCATGGCACTTGAATTTTGGCAGAGACTCAAAGGCAAGCAGGGGAGTGGGAAAGCTTCATGGTGGAGAAAAGGAAGGGCTATAGGTCTGGAGTTGCTCTAGGCAGCTAGCTAGCAGTGGGACATCCTATGTGATTAATTAGGGTGCACATTTGGCTTTCTCTAGTTGGTCCTAAGGTAGAAGAAGAAACAAATATTAGGGAAGCTGTCACTTATTAACCAAGTCCTGGCCATTTGGGGCCAGTTGTTATGGAACTCATTGTTTAGCTTCCTAGATTGTTACTAGAGATGCTGTCTGACTTGCAGCAGGCTGGCTTCCTGGGTTGCTTATTATATATGAGGGGCTGGTTTCCTGGATATGTTGCTGCAGGCTGTGGGTCAGAGCTCTGTTTTTATTTATGTGGTCTGGCCATCACCCATTTGTATAGTCAGTCTCTCAGGGTCATTGCCAGTTTTTACTAAATAACAGCAACAAAGCTTTTTTTTGTTCTTGATTATAAAGATGATAACATGTCCTCGTGGAGGATAGCCCCTGTTAACATTTTAGGGAACATCTCTCTGGTTATCTCTGTGCATTGACACATTCATGTGCAAGCCATCATTCCATTCAGGTATTTTATGACCCCCTCACTAGTTTCTGTCTGGATTAGTGCAGTCGCATCCAAGTCTGGGCTGTGGGCTCCAGGCTTTCCTACTTCCATGTGCTTTTCCAGAGAGGTCTCTCCCATTCAGACCTGACCATGTGCCTGCCCTGCCATAGACTGTTCAGTGGTCCCATTGATAACGTTCGCAGGCCTCATCTGGGGCTTCCGTCTCACCAAGCATGTCCTCTTGGGAAAGGGCAAGGGGCAACGAAAGTGGCAGGACCCCCATTCCAATGCCTTTCTCAAAAGAGTCCCCTTCATTTATAGTAAGGGAGACTAAATGGTTCCTGAAGTAAGGACAGTAAGAAATAGCATGGGCGTCACAGGATTGGCAACTTCTCTCCTAGGCAGTGTTTCTCAGAAAAAGCCCTAAGACACTCAAGACTAGAGACCAGGCTTACAGGGGGCACATGTTGGAGGGGTGGCAGCAGGAGAGGGTGTTGGGATTCCACTGGGTAGCGGGCATCACAAATGAGGATTCACACAAAGCATGGAATTTTGAGAAAGCCATTTCCCTCCTTTTGCCCAGCAGGTGATCTGTGAAGTCTGCTAAATTGCCCAGGTATCCAAGCTCCTGTCTGAGGTCAAAGCCCATATCCTCCACGACACTCACTTTGCTCGGAGTAACTCCCCGCTGATTAAACTGTGGGGAGGAGAGGGCATGAGATCGCTTGTGACCCTAAACTCAGAGTCTAAAACTGGCCCTGGAGCATAATAGGAGCTCAAAAAATGTTTCTTGAATAAATGAATGAATGATGTCATTTCCTTCAAGACCAAACTTTTGGAGTGGTAGGCTACAACTTTTTCATGCTTCCTAAATTGTCCTTTATTCTCTTTGATGGCTCCATAGCTTTTGTTTTTTTAATGTTCTAACACTATGTCCAAATAGAACCCAAGCAACAGTTTTAAGCTTTCCAGTGATAGGATTTTGTTGGCTATTGGAATTGGTAGCAAAGCCCTACATTCTTCTATATTTTTTAATGACTTTTGGAACCTTTCCCGGATAAAGTTAAGGCTTCCACTGTTGCATGTCTTGGTGTGAAATCAATAGAACATTTGAACATATGCACAGAGCCCTGTGTGAGCCCTGGTGGAAGGTTCCAGGGATATAGGATGTGGTTCCAGACCCAAACAAGCATAATGGGAGGAAGAGGAACACTGCAGGAGTTCAGACACAAGAAGGCAATTGCAGGAAAGACAACTGAGAGACTGGCTGACCTTTCTCCTTCCTTTAAAGGGGCAGGTATTTATCCCCTCTCGAGAGGACCCGAAGGGATTTGTGTCTTGCCTTAGAGAAGTCCTTTAAAGGTTATTTGATTTCCAAAGCCTTGGCTGTGGGAGGCAAAGAGCTGGGTTGTTCTAAAGGGGTGAACTGTTGGGGTTTAATCAGGAAAAGCTGGCAGAGGCCTTGCTAGGGGCAGATACCCCATGACCTGGAGAAGGGGGCTGGGTTTGCAAGTGCGGGCACCCGTGTCTGAACGTTACAAAGGGAAGTGGCAGGATCTCTGCGGAAGTGTGTGGCAGGCAGAATAATGGCCCCCTAAAGATGTTTATATCATAATCTCTGGAACCCGTGACTATGGTAGCTTCCATGACAAGGGGGAGTTAAGGTTGCAGATAGAATTAAGGTTGCCAAGCAGATGACCTTAAGATAGGGCAATTATCCTGGATTATCCTGGTGGGCCCAGTGGCATCACAAGGGTCCTTGGCGGCAGAAGAGGGACAACCAGAAATTGTAGCACAGGAGAGATTCAGCCCCATGTTGCTGGTCATGTGGGCAGCCTCTAGAAGACAGAGAAGCCATGGAAATGGATTCTTCCCTAGAACCTACTGAAGGGACACAGTCCTGCTGAAAACTTGATTTTAGCCCAATGAGACCTGCATCAAACTTCCAGTCAATAGCGTAAGATAGGAAATTTGTGTTGTTTAAGCCATCAAGTTTAAGGTCTTTTGCTAGAGTGGCATGAGGAAACTAACACAGGGGGACATGGGAATGCTTGGGGACTAAGCCACAGTGCTGAGACTGTGGGAGCCACAGTGCACGTCTTGGTGGATTTGCTGGATGTGGAGGAGTGAACCTCATGCTCACACAGTCTCACACCTTCAAATGGACTGTGTAGACCAGAAGTCCCTCCCACACATTTTGTGAACCATGTGAGCCTCTTGGGCCGTTTGTACAACCCCACAGAGAGGAGGTCGTGTCTGTCAGTAACGGCCGATACAGGACGGCTCCCCAGCCCTGGACAGCAGACATTCAGCTCCAGTTCAGTGCCATGGAGGGACATCTAGGATTGTGATGTGTCTTGCACCTGAGATCTGTGAGCAGATCCACAGCTGCTGTGCTAATTGAGCTTTTTCTTTTTCTTTTTTTTTAAAGGATTAATTTTATTTTATTTATTTATTTTTTAACTTAATTTTATTTTATTATGTTATGTTAATCACCATACATTACATCATTAGTTTTTGATGTAGTGTTCCACGCTTCATTGTTTGCATAGAACACCCAGTGCTCCCTGCAGTACGTGCCCTCCTTAATACCCATCACCGGACTAACCCATCCCCCCACCCTCCCTCCCCTCTGAAATCTTCTAATGGTTCCCCGGAGTCCATAGTCTCTCCTGGTTCATCTCTCCCTCCATCCCCCTCCCCCTTCATGTTTCCCTTCCTTCTCCTAACGTCCTCCATGTTATTCCTTATGTTCCACAAATAAGTGAAACCATATGGTAATTGACTTTCTCTGCTTGACTTATTTCACTTAGCATAATCTCCTAATTGAGGTTTTTCTAAAAGAGTATGTGAATTATTTCAGAATTGTACTTGTCAGAGCAAGCCTTTAAAAGAGATGGGTTTTCAGTTGTGTTTTGGACAGGGAGGAGTGGTGGGCAAGGAGGTAGGGACCAAGCTCAATGGCTTTAGGGGACGGGAGGAGACCAAACTTTCAGAGACCGACATCAGGAGTCCAACCCAGAAATTGCAGAAGTGTTTTGAGTATTTTTCTCAGAGTTTGGCTTTATGTTGATGAAAATACAGCAACACTGTATCCTGGTAATAGATAACGGCAGTGTTCATAATCACAAGGGTCAGGTCTCAGCAGAAGGTTTCAGAGGTGCTTTCTTTCAGTGTTAGACTGGGGCTTCTGCTCTGGCCACTGGCTCTCAGTTCCCAACACGGTATGCTGAGGTTGACAGCTGTTCCAGGAACTTGCAGTTTAATTTAATTTTTGCCCACTTTCCTTAAATTTGTACTCAGCTTTGTAGTACAAAGGACAAACTCAGTGGGTCTGAGTGCCCCCACTGGGGTTTTATTGATCTAAACTTGGAAGCCATGGAGCTGCAATGACAAGGGGAAGGTCCAGGGATAAAACTGTGGGAGAGACGTAAGCATTATGTATTTCAGGGTGATCTTTGCATTGTGCTGTTTTGCTAGGTAAGGAG
>NW_027397801.1:0-18054 GCF_003265705.2 Callorhinus ursinus
GTCTGTGGCCTGGAGGGATTCTGAGCAGAACTGGTGGGATGGGAGGGCTGCAAGGCCCAGAGGCAGGTTTCCAGAAAGGTCTCTGGGGTCCCCGGCATCCTTCCATTTTCGAATCAAAGCCCTGAGATCTTTAAAATGCCAGCAACTGTACAGCATGGGCCACAAAAACAAATTTCCTTGTGCACCCAACACCACCTAAACTATTGGCCATTTCTTGTCACTTGAGCTGAGTATAAAGGATTAGGAGTTGTGGCTTGAGGGGGAGGGTCCTGGGCCAGACTTTGTATTTGGGGGACAAAGGCCATCAGACAAGCTTGTGCTGAGCCTCAGGAGAGGGTCTGTGTGGAGACCCCAGCTGCAGTCACTGCTGTCCACTGATGCCCCCTCAGCCTGCCCAAGTGCCCCTGCTGCTAGGGGAGCACCTGCCCCCTCCTCTCTGCCTGAGGGCTCTCTCCTGCACCAGGTGCCTCCTCTCCTGCCAGTCACTGCCAGCCTGCAGCCTGGGAGGGTGGCTACTCAGAGTTCCTCCAGCTGCTGGGGGAGCACTTGCCCCCTCCTCTCTGCAGAGGGCTCTGTCCTGCACCAGGTGCCTCCTCTCCTGCCAGTCCCTGCCAGCCTGCAGCCTGGGAGGGTGGCTACCCAGAGTTCCTCCAGCTGCTGGGGGAACACCTGCCTCCTCCTCTCTGCCTGAGAGCTCTCTCCTGCACCAGGTGCGCCTCCTCCTGCGAGTTACTGTCAGCCTGCAGCCTGGGARGGTGGCTACCCAGAGTTCCTCCAGCTGCTGGGGGAACACCTGCCTCCTCCTCTCTGCCTGAGAGCTCTYTCCTGCACCAGGTGYGCCTMCTCCTGCGAGTCMCTGTCAGCCTGCAGCCTGGGAGGGTGACTACCCAGAGTTCCTCCAGCTGCTGGGGGAGCACCTGCCTCCTCCTCTTTGCCTGAGAGCTCTGTCCTGTACCAGGTGCCTTCTCTCCTGCCAGTCCCTGCCAGCCTGCAGCCTGGGAGGGTGTATACCCTGACAACCTCCAGCCCTGGGGACAGAGCCAGAGCAATGTGGTCTCCCAGCAGTTCTGAGCACCAGGTTCATACATTGCTCACTCTCCTCCTGTGGGCTCACTGTGCCACATCCTTCCTCAGGCTCCCTGGGCCCAAGTCCTCCTCTGCTCAGGGACCACTCTCTGCCAAGGCTCCACACGCTGAGACTGGGAGCAGGACATCTGGACCTTCTGGACTCTCTCTTCTGTGCCCGTGACATGGGCACAGTGCAGCCTCACAGACTGCTCAGAGGAGACCCAGTGCAGGAAGACGCAGTCCGCTGCAAGGGAGATGCCAAGTGATCCCAGAGGGAGCGCACGGGACTTGCACAAGGCACTGGGATCATGGGGCCCAGTGTGGGATCCCGGCGCCCAGCCAAGGGGCATGGGGATTCCTGGTGAGGGCGACCCTGGTGGGGGGAGGGGAAAGCCACGGAAGGGTCCCAGAAGAGGCAGGAGACAAGGAAGATGACAGGACAGAGCTTCCCAAGGAGGTCGATGGAAGGACCAAAGGATCAGAGAGGCCCTTGGGAAAACTCAGAGGCTTGGAGATGTTGACTGAAACGCTGTCATTTGGTCAGAAAAGTTGGGTCACAACACCCCAGTCGACACTGGATGATTTACTCTTTGTTGGTTCTAGGATTTAGTGCATACCTGTCATTGGAACGCACATCGCATGAAGTCTAGGATATACTTACTTTTCATCACTTTTCAGGACTAGATTTTTCTAGAGGAAGTGCTAAGCATGGGTCTCTCCATTCGTTTCTTTGTGCAACTGACCTGTTTTCAGGAGCAGATTCCTGGTGCTCATCACCACTGCTAGCCCTGAGGACTGCCCCCATCACCTCCCACAGTGGACATGACCATGTGGTTTGGGGGATGCTCACTGATGAAGCCCCAGTGCTCGGTACACAGCAGGGACCCCTGATCCTCTGCTGAATGAGGGAGAATGGGAGAGAGGGAAAGAGAGAGAGAGGAGGGAAGGGAGGATGGAAGGGAGGCAGGATCCGGAGAGGGAGGGGAGAGAGGGAGGAGGGAAGGGAGGATGGGAGGGTAGAAGGGAGGGAGGGAGGCAGGGAGGGAGGGAGGGGTGGAGGGGAAGGAGAGAGGCGGGGAATGAATGAGGGAGTGAATAAATGATGCAGGGAGGGAGGGAATGAAACCACAGAAGCTGGGTCCTTAAATCAGGAGTCCTTATTTGGGGTGAGGTCCGAGGGCATCACAGCCCGGGCCCTGGATGGTGGCTCAGGGCACGTCCATCTGTCCTCCCAGTGCTGACCTTCCTTCTCCTTGGACCCGCTGTCATCCTGGATCCTCTCCCACATCCTCCTCAGACAATTCTCAATGTTCCCAGGAACAGCGTGGCAGGAGAGGGTCTCAGGAGGGGCTTCCTGGATCCTGTGCCCCGAAAGACAATGTAACAGTAGCTACAGGGCATTCTATCATGAGGACTGGGACCGTGGATCCCATCCATCTCCTTGGGCATAAATGTTGTTCCATTCCCTGCTCCCTCCACCACTGCTGTGATGAACACTCCTGAAAATACATCTGTGAAAAACCGAACCAGAGTTTCCGGGGGTGAGTCCGAGGCTGAGCATACCAGGTGATGGGTGCACCTGTGGCCTGGGATGGGTGCTGCTCACTGTTCTCCCAGACAGGGGTGCCCGTCACCCTTCTCTCCAGGGGACCTGCATTGGACTCCGCTTCCTCACGTTCTCCCCAGACCAGACACCTGCCGGTCTGAGGGTGACCAGCGCTGCCTCCATAGGGTTTCCTTTGCTGGAGTCCTTACCCGGGAGCTCCACATCTCTCACACATATTCCCTGCGTGCCTATCCTTCCGCCTTGGACTTGCATGTGTTTGGTCTCCGTCCCTGTGGAACCCAGTGACTGGGAGCATGGTTTGGACCAGAGTCAGGTGAAACCTTTCTCTGGCCTTGGGTTGTGAGCAGTGCTTTTGCCCTTTGTGGTGTGTCTTCCAGCTTTCTGCATTTCCCTGGTTTCTGTGTGGGCCACAGGAGGAACCAGCCGTTTCCTGTATGGGGTCAGGCTGTGGTGTCCCAGCAGGAATAGGGGTCTCGGCGCAGAGATTGTGCCCATAATTCCTAAAGTGGCCTCTATGATTACATGTGATGTGCAATCCATCGGGGATTTCAATATCAAATAAGAGAAATTCTATGTCAAGTAAACACAGGAGAAAACGAGTCCCTTTTGAAAATAGGTGGGCAGACACAAAGGCCCGTACTGGGTGATTCCACTTATGGAATCATCCAGAACAGGTAAAAGAACAGAGAGAGAAAGCAGTTTAGGGGTTGTCAGGGTCTGGGCTGGGGGATAAATGGGCAGGGAGGCCTTCTGGTTCAGGGACTCCTTTGGGGAATGAGGTATTCTGCAGCAATGTTCTGGGGTGTGGTGGCACAGCGTTGGGCATGTACTTAATGCTCCTGACATGTTCAATTGAAACAAGTAATTTTATTTAAAACAAATAATAAACAGTATACAGAACATGAAAAGATAAAATAACAGTTAATATGAACCAGAGAGAAAGAACATCGGGGGAGGGGATGAAACACTCTGGCGAGGCGTCGGGGTCCGGCGATGGTACAAGGAGCTCTCCCTGCAGGGCTGTGGGCTCTGGATGTGGCTCTGGGAGCCCTGCAGGAGCAGGAGTAGGGGCAGGGGTTAGGATAGGGGCAGGGCTGGGTGTAAGAGAAAGGCCAGGGGCAGGGGCAGGGGCAGGGAGAGCGGCTCCGGCAGGGGCAGGAACTGTGGCAGGGGCTGGGGCAGGAGCAGGTGCCAGTTCTTCCTGGTCCACGCCAGGCTCTCCGTGGGCGGGTGCTTGGTTACCTGCCAGCTCCTGGTGTCCTCCTGAAGTTGCTGTAGGCACCACCCCTACCCCCAGAGCTGCTGATGGAGTTGGAGCCAGCTCTAGCTCCTCAGAGGGTGGAGCAGCTGTGAAAAGAGAAAAGCTCACCTTTGTGCCTACTCTCCATGGGCCTTTGCAGAGACAGAGCCCAGCTCAGGGCCTCCCAGAGAAGCCACAGCCGGGAAGGAACCCTCACAGGGACGTCTCCCCGACTGCAGTCCACCCGCTGTGTGTTCTGAGCCCAGTCTTGCTCCTGGCCCCAACCAGCCTCTGCGGGCTCCTCCCTGTGGGGCCAGGAGCGACCCATCCCCACACACCACCAACACCCAGCCCCAGCCTTCTCACCCTCAGGCTTGGCCTCCGTGGGCTCTGGCTCCTGGACCACTGACCGGTGGACCACCACCTGGGACAGTGGTCTGGGTGGTGTAGGAGGTCTTTCCCTACAAGCTCCGGCATCTGCTCCTGGGGACCCCTGTGGGGTCACCCCCTCTGTCGAGGAGAAGGAGGGCGTGTCCAGCAGCCTCCTCTCCATGTCCTCCGTGGCCTTCTGCAAAGACAGGGACCGGTAGCCAGCCCTGAGGCATCACAGCCCTGCCCGGCCATCCGCACTGTCCTCCTGCCCAGTCCCCTGCTGCTCCCAGATCAGACACAGACCTGTGCATGCACAGCCCTGCATCCGGGATGCAGTGACCCATCCCTGCAGGGCTATCGGGATAAACTTTGGGCAGAAGGGGCAGTGCCAGCACACCCCATCCCACACAGCCAGCCTTAACCTTGAACATGACCTCCTGCTCGGGGTGGCCCCACCCCGCATGACCCCTCTTTACACACACACACACACACACACACACACACACTCACACACAGACATACACCCCCATCCACACACGCACACACACACACACACACACAGGGAGGGCACCTGGGGCTACACAGGTCATCAGAGCGAGTGGGGCTGGGTGGACGGCTCTGGGCCTCCTGGTGTCACCTTTCTGTGCTTCCGGCCAAATGGCCAGAGGCGGTGGGCAGCCCTGACCCAAAATCCCCAGCGGGGGACAGCATCTGCACGGCGCGCTTTCTTCCACCTGCAGCCTCCGGACCTCGGCAGGCAACATGTGAACATCTTGGTTGAGGATCTCAACAAAATGAGCTGGGCAGGGGGCTGTCTGTGGAATGTGGGTGCCTGGTTACCGGGATTCCAAATTCTGTTCGGCTCTGTTGTCAGGGAAGTGAGGTCACCACTGCCTAGGGTCCCCTTACCCAACTTCCTCCTCACACAAGAGCCCCCCGAGGGCCCCCCTCCCCCACTGCTCAATGCTAACCATCCGCCCATGCCCCATCCACAGAGTGACACCCACACAGCCCACCCACAGCCCCCGGGAGGCCTGGGTGCAGCTGGTGTCTCTGCTGTGATGGCACAGAGCTGGGTTCAGACCTGGTTCCTGTGCGTGCCCAGAGCTGTGACCCTGGACAGACCCCGTGCCTCTCAGGGCCTCCCCAGGCTCCCCATCTGCACATCGGGGTATTCTGGCTTCTACTTCTAGGGATGCCATCAGGGGTAGGACCTCTACACATGTTCCGTGCCTGCTATCACAGGAGGCTGGTGCATACTTGGCAATGCAAGGATGAGCCAAGGGCTGGGCTTGGCATGGAATACAGCTCAGAGGGGCGTGAATCTGCTCTGGGGTCCAGGCAAAGCCACACCCCTCCTGCCTGTGTCGCAGCCCCCGTGGCAATATAGTAATGAACTGATTCTGACTTTGTCCCCTGGTGACGGAGACTTCCAGGGGCTCCCGTTAGGGTTAGGGTACAGGTTAGGGTACGGGTTAGGGTTAGGGTTAGGGACCTCTACACATGTTCCGTGCCTGCTATCACAGGAGGCTGGGGCATACTTGTCAATGCAAGGATGAGGCAGGGGTTGGGCTTGGCATGGAACACAGCTCAGAGGGGCTTGAATCTGCTCTGGGGTCCAGGCAAAGCCACCCCCCTCCTGCCTGTGTCCCATCCCCCGTGGGAAGGTAGTAATGAACGGATTCTGACCTTGTCCTCTCACAACACAGACTTCCAGGGACTCCCAATAGGGTTAGGCTCAGGTCCCAGGGCCTTGTCTGTGCCCGTGTGCTGGGCAGTCCCCACAGTGGCTCCTGGCACCCCTGAATCCTGGTCACACATCCCTATGGAATTGCCTCCCTTCCAGGGTGGATGGCCTATGTGACGGTTCTCTCAGGAATAGAATGGCACAACTGGTTCCCTCTGTCCTGTGTTCATTCTCTGTCTCCTTCTCTGTCTCTGTGTCTGTGTCTCTCTCAGGAGCAGGATCTGTGGGTTCCATGGGCGATGTGAGAACCCTCAGAAGCCTCCCTTGTCCCCGTTTCCCTCTCCGGTCCCAGTTCTCCATTCCTTCCCAAGGCGTCCTCACCCTGACCAGAGCAGTGATTTTGGATCCTCTTCCACATGGGGACCCTGAAGCTGCAACACGGAGGGCCCTGACCTTGGTCTCCAGACTGGTGGCCCTGTGCTCTGCCACGTTCTGCGTAGCCAGATCCTCAGCCCCCCAAGCCCCGAGTCTGTCCTCTGCTGAGAAGGACCTCGAGGGGGTAGAAAACATTTTCCCCAGACTGGGATCACAGGGGGTCAGGGATGGAGATCCAAGGCCAACAGGCTCTTCTACAAGCCTGTGGGACCCTTGGGACACTGCATCTCTGCAGCCCAAGTGACAGCCGAGTAAGTTGAGGCCTTTTGTGCTGTAGCCCCTCTGGACTTGGGGGTGGGTATCTCTTCCTACTTCCAAGTGCCCAGGGTGGTGGTGGACACCAGAACCCAGACCCTGTCTTTTCCCAGTGCCCTGGCAACCCACTGGGTCCCTTGGGGACCCCTGACCATCAGCCTGGCCTGTCTCCCTTCCCCATGCTCTGGATCTGGGTCCTTGCCAGGAGTCCTGATGCCCTGCCTCATGGCCCAGCTGTCTCTAACCTCTTTCTTCTTTCCCACTTGTCCCCCACCTCGCTCCCAGGGTGTCCTCCCCTTCTGACCTGGGCAGTCAGAGTGGTGTGTGTGGGTGGGTTTGCAGGTGCGCATGCCTCTACATGCCTCGGGATGCCAAGGTCATGCCCCCACATGGGACATGGTGGGTAGCTATCCCCGAATCTGAGGGGCTCTCACCCCCAAAGCGAACCTCATGGGAGGGTTGGGGCTGGCCTAGGACTGGAGAGCAGCCCTGCTCCTTGGGCTCTGCACTCCTCATTTGTCTTGGGCCAGTGCCTGCCTTTCTTGTCCCAGGTTCCCAACTGTTCCTGAGGGTTGGACATAGAAAAGCTTGAACGTGGCTGCTCCTCCAGGGTTATGTGAGGGACAGGTGCACCAGGCACCCAGGCCTCCCCAGCGAGAGGGCCAGCCAGATGTGTCATGGCCAGGTGTGCAAAGGAGACCTGCACGCAGCATCTATACGGTGAACCAGCCCTGCAGTGGATGTACATGAGACCCATGGCTCTTTACCTGACCGGTCCCCCACATTCCCTCACCACAGCCAACCGCTCTGTGGCCCCGCAAGTCCACTGGGCCCCGCAATCACACCCACCCTGGGCAGCAGGCCTTAGGGTGCAAGGCCATGTGGGTAGGACATCTGGGGACACACAGGTCATTGAATAACCCTCCCACCCAGCTTTCCTGGAATGGAGACTCCCTCTCAGGGTTCAGCTAAGTGCAGGGCTGGGCCAGAGGACCTGGAGGCATCAGTGGACCCGACTCAGGAAAGGGAGAAGATCAGTCTGCCCCTTCCCCTTCTCCTCTCCTCCTTCTGCCTTGTCTTCCTGGCAGGAGCAGGGACAGAGGTCCAGCCCGTCCCTGGCTGCAGCCCCGGCTGGAGTCAGAGGGGCGGGAAGGAGGCCGGGGAGGAGGGGCCCAGCAGCAGGATGCCCGAGTGTGAAGGGGGTCGTTACTGTAATGAGGGACCCCATGGGCATTCAGGGATTTCAGCCCTTTTTAGACATGTGCAGTGGCCCCAGGACTCGGCCCCTGCCCCATCCTTCACTCTCCACAAGGCCCTGCATCCTCCCCAGCCCAGTCCTTGTCCACAGCCAGTCCTCCCTCCAGCCCCAGGGGCTCCACGGGCTGTGAAATCATTACAAGCTGGAACCAAGCCGTCCCTATGGGGCCTGGTTCCGGGTCCTGCAGCCCCACAGTGAGGAGAGGTGAGGCCAGGCAGGAGCGGGGAGAGGGCAGAGTGGACTCTCCCTGGGGGCCATGGATCCCTGGTCAGTGCAGACCCTGTTGTGTGCTGGCCCCTAGGGCACCCAGATTCCAGCTCCTGGTCAGGCTCCAGGAGGGAGACCAGAGTGTGGCTCCTGCTAGCTCAGAACTGTCACTCTGTCCTGTAGCTACAGCCTGTCCCACCAGCTGGACTCCCCCTCCTAGTCGGCCAGCTCACCTTCAGCGTCAAGAACAGGCCATCATGAAGGTCAGGGGCCAATGCGTGGCTGGTCAAGCAGGGGAGGGCTCACTTTCAACTCGGAGTCTCTGGCTGGTCCAGCAGGGGCTTTGGAGGGCTGGCTTTCCAGGTTCTCTGCTGACCAGCTCTGGGACTGGAGCCATTTACCTCCCCTCTCTGGGCCTTGCTGTCCTCCTCTGTGCAATGGGGTGATGCTGAATGATCCCTCCCATGGCAGGAATATGTGGAGTGCTGGTGATTGATGTAAGCTGGGCACAGAACCTGGATTGCAGACTGCAGAGGGGGATGATGAGCGGTATGGGCAGTGAGCACTCCTTCCCCCAAAAGCAATTCAGTTTTTCCATGCAGCCGCCAGGCCCCTGGCTGGGAGCCCAGGAGCAATGGCCGACCACACTCCTGACACCAGGCACCTGCATGTTGCTCTTCCTCAGTAGTGGGGATGTGGTGGGGACCCCATGACATGGGGCCAACTCCTCTCTCTGAGGGAAGGAGAACAAAGAAGACTTTCTTTGGGGTACCCCAAGGCCACGTAAGAGGGGAGGAGGCTGCCCCCAAACAGTACATTGAAATTCTGCTTCTGTTGGAAACTGAGCGTTGGGGTTTGGTTCTTTTACTTGCTGGGCTGACAACACACACTTGCTCTCCATGACTCCTCCTCAGATGAAGATCTCTTGCAGGTCCCGGGAGTCCTGGACCTGGGGAGGGGAGAGGGGCCAGTCCCCACCCTGGCTCCTGAGGGAGACCTGTCCTCCCAAAGACAGGATGGTTTCATGGCCCCCAGGGATGTTGGTAATGGTCTGTCAGGGTTGCATGAGGAACAGATGAGTTGAGGTGTTCATTTGCTCTTTGTGTGTTTTTAACATATCATTTGTTCTTTCATCTAACAGCGTTTATTCATTTGGGCCTAGGATATGTTTGAGTGGCCAGCATCTAGAGTTAGTTGGCTTTTTGTCATCAGATACAGAATTGGATGATGTCTTGTCATTTGTCAAAGGTGATGTTTCATAATTGATTAGTCTTTTCATCAGAAGAGTTACAATGAGGGTCGAGGGAAAAATCAAAATTATTCAAAGCAGCCTTTCACTGTTTAAAAGTTGAGCTTGAGGGGTGCCTGGGTGGCTCAGTCATTAAGCGTCTGACTTCGGCTCAGGTCATGATCCCAGGGTCCTGGGATCGAGCCCCGCATCGGGCTCCCTGCTCCGTGGGGGGCCTGCTTCTCCCTCTCCCATTCCCCACTTGTGTTCCCTCTCTTGCTGTGTCTTTCTCTGTCAAATAAATAAATAAAATCTTTAAAAAAGAATAAAAGTTGAGCTTCACTTTCTGGTTTTTCTAAATGTGTCATCTAGATATTTTGACATGCTGATTTTCTCTGTAGCTTTTTTGGTGATGGAGTCAGAAGGAGAGTCTTTGAGAATTCTGGAGGCTGGTGGCATCAAGGGGCTTGGCGTCAGGAGCACTGGGTTGAGTTCTGGAACTGCTTGCCTGACCCTAGGTGAGTCAGGTTATCCCAGAGAGCTTCCACTGACTCCTTATGAAATTGCTGGCATCTAATATCTATGGAAAGGCTTTTTCCACAGAAAGTGTTCTGCCTAATGAAGAGCAATTTAAAACGAGGTGATTTGGGGTGTATTATTCTGTGAATAAAGGTTTTAAACCCCCCCCATCATAGGGTATGGTGTTTTATTGTACAAGGAGCCCTCAAAAGGCTGCAATGAAAGAAACAGGTCTCAGAGCATGTCCATGTTCCATTGATGCGTTCCTTACAGTTTCCCAGGTAGGAAGGTAAGTGGAGAGAAATACGACAGAAGGGGAAAGTAGTGAACCATTCATTAGGTGGCCTTCCACATTTCTCATGAAGGCCTTGGGCCAGTGTCATTTTGGAAGAAGAGCGGGAGTCTTGGAGCTCTGCAGCGGATGGGGGAGTTCCAGGTCTGGGTAAACCTGACAGGGGTCTCAGAAGAGAGGTGAGTGCATTGAGCAGGGGGTGTGGGTAGGGCGGGCTCCAGGGGTGGCTGTGGGTCTCCCGGGTGAGAGTTGTGACAGGTGAGGGCTGGGAGGAGGTTCCTGGCCAAGGACAGGTGAGGCCCAGGTGGAGAGCTGGCCAAGCACCTTCTTCTGTGCCACCAGCCTCACCCAACATACACGACATCATCATATGTCCCTGTCACTCCCGTTCAGACATCTCAGAGTTGCCAGGCCAAATCGTTTGTTTGAGCTTCTTGCTTTGTGTGTGTGAAGTTTCAAAACTTTGATTATGGAAATGACGGGTCATCGGAACATCTGTTACTCTTTTATTTCCTGCTCTTCTTTCCATCACCAAAGTGAATCATACCTGCTAGTGGAAGGGGCTATCTGTGTGTTTTTATATCCTGATTTAATTAAACACTGGGAAAATAATCTTCCGAAATATTATGAGAGTCCTTGGTGGGTGTTCATATTTTCCTCTTCCATGAACCACATTCCGAAATTAGAAATTATGTTTTAAAGTAAAACACAGCCTCAGAGCTGTAAGAGGGTGCCCTGCCCTTTGTCAGAGGGGCACATGGAGAAGGAGTGTAGGTTCTTCAGGAGCTCGGGGAGTGGCTTATCGTGCTCCCAACGGAAATCGAGCCCCCTGTTAGCCTTCCCTGAGGGGGCTGCTTACCTGGTGGCCCATCCTGGGCTCTGGAAGCTTGACTTGGTGAGTCACTTGTGACTTGAGCTGGGGAATTTATGAAGAAAATGGAGGGAATCCTGGAGGGTGCCTGCATCCTTTGTACTCGGATAACTCCAGGTAGCAAAGGAACTCATCACCCGTGAGGTGTGTCGGGATCCCTGAGGGTAAGGGCTTCTCTTCGTGGGCTGAGGTAGTGTCTTCATCCTTATCTGGACCAGAGCCATGTTGTGTGGCAATGGAGATCCAGATCCTTATGTGACCATGTCATTATTATTATTATTATTATTTTAAGAAAACCATATAGACATTGACTTCGAGATACAAATATCAGAAGGAAAAACACAAGGTCAATAATGATTGAACTCGTGGCCTCTCTCATTAGTATGGATAATGTAGGGCTGCCTGTATGAGAAAGACCAAGGAATTATATTTCAATTAGAAGTGTGCTGTGCACATGTAAGTGTTTTATTCTGTCATTTGCCTTATTTTTCTGGAGGGAAAATGGAGTGGTGACTGGAGCTTGGTTTCTGATTTTAAGGAATGGGAGACAAGTGAATTGAAAGAGCAGTGTTGATGCTGACATGTTGCTCAATGCCCAGTGAGCGAAGGTTTGAAGCTCGGACTTGGAAGCCTTGGTGTTCAGCGAGGATATTGTCCGAGTTTCCAGCACATCGAGTCACTTGGCTGGTGTGCCTAATCGGGCTAGTTCCTGCCTTTCTAAGGGCAGTTTGAAAGTGGCTTGAAACCCTAGGGTACTTGTGGAGTGATCTGGATGGGACACCTGTGTGGGCCAGTGTAGACGCCACCCAGGGAATTCCAGAGCTAATGGTGAGCACATTTGTGAGGCTGGAGTTTGCTTCTCTGTGAGAAGCATTGAGCTGGAGTGGAAAGATGTCGCTGGGTCTTACGACTCACTGTGTGAGCAGGTCTGAGCCTGACAGGGTAGTTGGATCAGATAGCTGGGAGGTTGTGATGCCGTGGTGGTGGACCGTTGCTCATGATGGGCAGGCCAGCTTGCTATGGGGACAGGGACTGGGCTCTCCTCCCTGGCCAGCCCTCCTGCTGCAGATGTGATAAGAGAGTTTCTTCCTGTTTGGTGCTTGAGCCCTGAGCTCAGCAGGGTGGTTGGTGTGAAGCAGCTCACAGGCAGCATTATCGATTCTTGCCCATTGTGCCCCCTGCTTCCTTAGAGGAGGCACAGCAGATGTCCTCTGCCTGGTGTCTGTGAATTCAGCCAGCAGAAGCAGTTCTTCCAGAGTGCCACCCCTGAGAAATCCTCTCCACATTCCTGTGCTGTGTGCAAGAGTTCACTTCTCATTTGGAACTGAAATCTCAGCTCCTGCCATTAGGTTCCGAGGCCACACAGGACACCAGTATCCATGCAATTCTACTTCTGCATGGGGCCTGATGTGCAAGACTGAGGCCGAGCCTGGTTGGCCTGTTGATGCCGCTGCAGGCTCCTTCCTGAGAAATGTGCAGCAAAGCCTGGTTTGCAGTGATATCGCAGGAAAGAGGGACAGGTGCACCACTGCCTGACAACAGGTGGATTCCAGACGTCAATCCCGGGTGGTTGGTGCAGGGAGGAGAGATGTCTTTTTCCCAGGACCTTGGGCAGAGGGAGAGTTGGATCCTGGAATGGGTCTCTGCTCAGCTTTCTCAGATGAGCACCTCAGGTAAGGGAAGGAAGTGTGAGTGCTTACCTGTAATTGAGGAAGGTGTCTGGCTTCAGGTCTCATGGGCAGGTGGATTCCTTGCATGGCTCATTTTCCTGATAGTGTTCAGTGTGCAGTCGGTGGACCCCTGGTCCTTGGCATCCTGTCTGTGCAAGAGCCCTGGGGCACCTTTTTCCCGGGGGCTTTGGACGAGGAAATAGGACGGAGTCAGTGGTGAAACCGTCAGTGTAGGCCTTCGTTTCTGCCCTGCTGAGATGGACTGGTGCCTGTGATAACTGCTACAAAAATACAGAGCAGGAGACAGGGCTGGGGTACTGCAGGGGAGGTAAGGGTGGTGCTTGGTATTCACATAGAGCCAGGTGGGACTTCACTAGGAAGGTGGTCCTTGAGTGAAGATCTAAAGAAGGTGAGTGATATCACATCAAGAGCATTCTAAATGGAAGGAAAGCATGTGCAAAATTCCCGAGGCAGGAGCATACCAGGTATGTCCAGAAGTAGCAAGAAGGCCCTGTGGCCACAGGAGACAGCTTAGGACATGACCTCAGGGAGGTGACAGAGGGAGATAAAAAGCCATTGCTGTGCTGTGACCCCATGGGACCCTGTTTCACTGGGCCATCCTGGCTACAGTGTTGAGAACAGATGACAGAGTGTTGAGGATGGGCAGGGGAGGTCCATGATGAAGCTTTTCCAGGAACTCAGGCAAGAGATGGCCTTTAGTTTAGACCAGACAGGTGGCCCTGGAAGCAGTGGTCAGTCCTATTCTGGGTACGTTTAAGATGGAGCTCACTGGATTTGCTGATGGGTTAGATACTGGGAATGGGAGAAAGGAGGAATTGGGGTAACTCCCAGCTGTGGCTGGTTGTCCTGAGCGAGGGGAAGGAGGAGGTATCTGGGGGTAGGAGGTTGTCTGTGTTCCGCTTGCTCAGGAAGGTGCCTTTCACGGTGGATCTATTGATGTGCGTGTACAGGAGAACATTTAACATCTACTCCCTCGGCAACTTTCAAGTACAAGTATCCCCCACTTTAATAAAGTTCACGTTACACATGGCTTTTTTTTTTTTTAAGATCTATGTCATTACCCGGCTTCAAAAACAGGAGGAATCCTGAAGAGGATTTCGCTCTTATGAAAAAAGTTGAAAACTGAGCATCGCGTTCATCATCTGTTTTGCGGGGAGCCACTGCAGAGGCAGCGTGCACCTCAACCAGGTCTTTCCTGGGAACCGCTCTCCGTGTCCAGCCCCCAGCACTTTGAATTGTGTCTGTGAGCATCTGCTGTGCTTCATCTCCATTTATTTTGGGCATCCGTTAGGAAGTTGTGTCCCGAGGCCTAGGAAAATCCAAAGGGAAGTCGTTTTTGGAGTCTGAGCACGCGATTTTTTTCTGTAGAAATGAATGGTAATTCCTCCTTTGGTCTACACCATTCTTGCTGTGAAAGGTTTCCTTCCTAGGAAGGACTGAAAGTATACTTTCAAATAACGGGGGAACCTGTACCCCATCCTGCAGAGTTAGCTTTAGTCTCCATGCTGCACAGAACGTTCCATGACTTATGCATTTTATCACTAAAACACTGTGCTTTTTTTTTTAAGATTTTATTTATTTGAGAGACAGAATGAGAGATAGAGAACATGAGAGGGACGAGGGTCAGAGGGAGAAGCAGACTCCCCGCTGAGCAGGGACTCAGATGTGGGACTTGATCCCAGGACTCCAGGATCGTGACCTGAGCTGAAGGCAGTCGCTTAACCAACTGAGCCACCCAGGCGCCCAAACATTGTGCCTTTGACCACCTTCCCCCATTCCCCCCCCCCCATCCCTGGATCTGGCAACCAGCAATCTGTCCTCAGTACTTTGCATTCGGTATTTTTTTTTCCATGTGGAACGTCCATGAACATCTGGTAATTATCTGTCTGTGTCTGCGTTACTTAGCATAATGCTCCCAAGGTGTCTGTCTCTATGTCTGGCTACTGTGAAGAATGCTGCAGTGAACATGGGAGTGCATCTATCTTTTTGAGGTAGTGCTTTTGTGTTCTCCAAATAAATCCACCCAGAGCAATCACTGGGTCATGTGGTAGTTGTATTCATTTTTCCAGGAACCTCCATACTCTTTGTCACAGGTGCCACACCAATGTACATTCCCACCAACAGTGCACAGGGTCCCCTTGCCTACACACCCTTGACCACACCTGGTGTCTGTCTCTGGGACAAATGCCATCCCAACAGTTGTGAGGAGATAGCGGATTATGGGTTTGACTTATGTTTCCCTGATGACGATTAGTGATGTTGAACAACATTTTCTGTGTCTGTTAGCCACCTGGGTTTCATCTTTGGAACGTATCTATTCAATAATCTCCCCATTCTTTATACAGGTTTTTTGTTTTGATTTGTATGAATGTTTTGTATATTTTGGATATTAGCCTCTTCTCATACATATGATTTGCTGATATTTTTTCTCATTGGGTAGGTCGCCTTTTAAGTTTTGATGGTTTCTTTTGCCATGTAGAAATTTCAGTTTGATGTCGTTCCACTTGTTTATTTTTGCATTTGTTGTCTTTGCCTTTGGTGTCTGATCTAAAAGACTCTGCCAAAACCAATTGTTGAGAAACTCACTACCTGTGTTTTCTTCTCGGATGTTTATGGATTCAGGTCTTATATTCAAGTCATTCATCCATTTAAAATTTTTGTGTGTGCTGTAAGAAAGTGATCCAGGTCCATTCTTCTGCATATACTGTCCAGTTTTCCAGGACTGTTCACTGAAGAGACAGTCCTTTCCCTGTTGTATATTTTCTGCTCTTGTGTCTTAAGTTAAGGCCATATATGTGTGAGTTAGTTTCTCAGGTTTCTTTTTCTACTTCTTCTCCTTCTCCTCCTCCTTCTTCATTTTTTTTGTTTTACAGTTTATTTTTTGGGAAAGTATATTTCCTGTCAGAATATACGCAGTGTGGACTTTATTGATTACATGTCATACTATTTGTTAGGGCATTTCTCTGACGTGTGTTTTTGTAAATGCCATGCTGGATCTATAGCTTTCAACAGGTTTAACATTTGGGCAGAACTACTCAAAATGTTATATTCTTCCATCAGATAAGGGATTGTGTCTGATTGTCTTTTGTGATGCTATCAGTTGTGGTGATTGATATCTCTGTTTCTTTTCCATGATAGGTTTATTAAAGTGATTTTAATATTTCTTAAAAACGATTCTAAATCCCTCTAATTTAATAATATGTGTTTATATAAAACAAGTTTAAAGAAGTGCATTTATTGGAATCAGCTCTTGAAACAGGACATAAATATTAATTCCCGTTCAGAGTTAATAATAATTATATCAGAGCTAAGTCTAAATATACCTTTAATGTACTGACTCTAATGAGTAAACTTTGCTAAAATTGCTATGATTATCATTTCCTGAGCTTTCTGTTCGGTTCCATTGACCTGTGTGTCTGTTTCTATGTCAGCACCATACAGTTTTGATGACCACAGCTTTGTAATCTAGCTTGAAATCCGGGCGTGTGTTGACATGTTAATATGATTAATTCTTCCGGTTAATGAGCAGGACGTATGCTTCCGTTTATTTGTGTCGTTCTCTGTTTCTTTGACCCATACACGCCCCCTCAACTTACATGTGTTTTTCCTTCCTTTTCCAACATGTGTTCAGTGTACCAGGTCTTTCTCATTTTTGGTTACTTTTCTCCTAGGTTTTTTTTTTTTCTTGATGCAATTGTAAATGGCATTCCTTTTTATTTTCTCTTTGGGAAGGTTTGTCATCAGTACACAGAAATGCAACAAGTTGGGACACCTGTGTGGCTCAGTCAGTTAAGCATCTGTCTTTGGCTCAGGTCACCATCCCGGGGTGCTGTCATCGAGACCCGCAGCGGACTTTCTGCTCAGTGGGGGTCTGCATCTCCCTCTCCCTCTGCTGCTCACCCTGCTTGTGCTGTCTCCTTCCGTCAAATAAATAAAGTCTTTAAAAAAAGAAATGCAACAGGTCTCTGTATATTGACTTTGTATCCTGCAGCTTTACTGAATTTGTTTATTCTAAGAGTTTTTTGGTGGAATCTTTATGGAATTCTATATATAGTATCATGTCATTTGCAAACACTGACAGTTTTCCTGTTTTGATTTCATCTTTTCTTTCTTTCTTTTTTTCTTTTTGTCTGAATGCTTTGGCTAGGGCTTTCAATACTGTGTTGAATGAAAGTGATGAGAGTGGGCATCTTAGTCTTCCTTTTTTGTCTTTTTGTCTTTTTTATTTGTTTATAATATGTTATATATTTATTCATGAGAGTCAGAGAGAGAGAGGCAGAGGCAGAGAGCAAAGCAGGCACCCCGCCTAGCAGGAAGCCCGATGCAGGACTCGATCCCAGGACCCTGGGATTGCGACCCGAGCCGAAGGCAGATGCTTAACCATCTGAGCCCCACAGGTGCCCTCTTTGTCTTGTTTTTCATCTTAGTGGAAATGTTTTCAGCTTTTCACCCTTGGGTATGATGTCAGCTGTGAGCTTTTCATATAGAACTTTGTTATCTTGAGGTATGTTCCCTCTATACCCAGAGGGTTTAGAGTTTTTATCATAAATGCATATTGAACTGTCAAGTGTTCTTGTTGAGGTACAACGGAATGTGGGGGTTTGCTGGGATAGGCGTGCAGATTTCTCCAGGTCAGGGACCTTTCTGTAGGTCCAAATGATGCAGGATTCTTCTCGGCGGCAGCCCGAGTTCTCTCCTATTATTGAGGTGTCCCCAATGCCCGGAGCTTTGTAGCCAGGACTCTGGGGAAAAACCCATCAGAACCCAAGCCAGGGTTAGGGTTCGGGACTACGGGCATGACAGGCCCGATCTGCTAGCACTGTGGGAGGCTTTCCAGGGGACTGAATTGAGGGCATGAATCAGGATGAATGTCATGCCAGGGATTTTGGCCAGGGGGCCGCTGAAATTGGGGGTTCGCTAGGATGGGCATCCGGAGTTCCCAATGGCGAGGTTTCCTTCTGTGTGTCAGTCTGAGTCCTCTGGTATTGCTCAGTTGTCCCCAATCCCTGGAGTTTAGAGGAAGGCCTCTGGGGACAGACCCTTCACAAGCCAAAATAGGGTTAAGTTTAGGGCTTATGTGCGTGGCAGGCCCGATCTACCAACACTGTGGTGAGCTTCCCAGGGAGCCGAGTTGTGGGCATGGGTCAGGGTGAGTGCCAGGCCCAGGATTTTAGGCCCGACCCCTGAATGTGGGAGATTGATGGAATGGACATGCAGGTTTCTCTTGCCCTGAATGCTTTCTGGAGTCCAAACAGTGAGGTTTCCTCCTGGGTGTAGGCTGAGTCTTCTGGTACTTCTCAGGTGGTCCCAATTCCTGGGGCTTTGGAAACAGGCCTCTGAGGACTGACTCCTGAGAAGCAAACC
>NW_027397802.1:0-17735 GCF_003265705.2 Callorhinus ursinus
GGACCTAGATCCTGACCTGGCTCCTGCCCCTTCCCTTATCCCTGCCTCTGCCCCTGCCCCAACCCCTGCCCCTGCCTGTGCTCTTGTTCCTGCCCCTGCCCCTGTTCCTGCTCCTGCTCCTGCCCCTGCCAGAGCCACTGTCCCTGACCCAGATCCTACCCTTGCACCTGCCCCTGTCCGTACTCCTGCCAGAGCCACTGCCCCTTCCCCTGGCCCTGCCAGTGGTCCCGTTCCTCCCCCTGAGCCAGATCCTGTCCCTGCTCCTGCCCTGGATCCTGCACCTGCCACTACTGCTGACCCTGTCCCTCCCCTTGCCCCTGCCCCTGTCCCTGCCCCTATCCTGAGACCTGCCCCTACACCTGCTCCTGCAGGGCTCCCACAGGCAGATCCAGAGCCCACAGCCCTGCAGGGAGAGCTCCTTGTACAATCACCCTTAGTTCCATCCCCGGAACCCGAGACCCCGCCCAATTGTTTCATCCCCTCCCCCTGTGTTCTTTCTCTCTGGTACATATTAACTGTTATTTTATCCTTCCATGTCCTATATACTGTTTATTATTTGTTTTAAATAAAATTACTTGTTTTCAATTGAACACGTCTTGAGCATTAACTACATGCCCAACGCTGTGCCACCACACCCCAGAACATTGCCGCAGAATATCTCATTCCCCAAAGGAGTCCCCGAACCAGAAGCCCTCCCTGCCCGTTTCTCCTGCAGCCCAGACCCCGATGACCCCTAAGCTGCTTTCTCTCTCTGTTCCTTTACCTATTCCTGATGTTTCTGTAAGTGGAATCACACAATAGGGGCCTTTGTGTCTGCCCCCCTATTTTCAAAGGGGACTTGTTTTCTTCTATGTTTGTCATAAAATTTCCCTTATTTGATATTGAAATCCCTGACGGATGACACATCAGATGGAATCATAGAGGCCACTTTAGGAATTATGGGCACAATCTCAGGGCCGAGAGCCCTGTTCCTGCTGGGACACCACAGCCTGACCCCAGACAGGACAGGGCTGGTTCCTCCTGTGACCCACACAGAAACCAGGGAAATGCAGAAAGCTGGAAGACACACCACAAAGGGCAAAAGCATTGCTCACAACCCAAGGCCAGAGAAAGGTTTCACCTGACTCTAGTCCAAACCACGCTCCAAGTCACTGGGTTCCACAGGGACGGAGACCAAACACATGCAAGTCCAAGGCGGAAGGATAGGCATGCAGGGAATATGTGTCAGAGATGCGGGAGCTCCTGGGGAAGGACTCTGGCAAAGGAAACCCTATGGAGGCAGCGCTGCTCACCCTCAGACTGCCAGGTGTCTGGTCTGGGGACCAGCAGCCCTGGGGAGAATGTGAGGAAGTAGAGGTCCCCTGGAGAGAACGGTGACAGGCACCCCTGTCTGGGAGAACAGTGAGCAGCACCCATCCCAGGCCACAGGTGCACCCATCCTCAGCCTCGGACTCAGCCCCGGAAACTCTGGCTCGGTTTTTCACAGATGTATTGTCAGGAGTGTTCATCACAGCGGTGCTGGAGAGAGCAGGGAATGGAACAACACTAATGCCCAAGGAGATGGATGGGATCCACGGTCCCAGTCCTCATGATAGAATGCCCTGCAGCTACTGTCCCCGTGTCATGCAGGGCACAGGATCCGGGAAGCCCCTCCTGAGACCCACCCCTCCTGCCACCCTGCCCCTGGGAACATTGAGAGTTGTTTGAGGAGGAGGGGGAGAGGATCCAGGATGACAGCGGGTCCAAGGAGAAGGAAGGTCAGCACTGGGAGGACAGATGGACGTGCCCTGAGCCACCATCCAGGGCCCGGGTGGGCTGTGATGCCCTCGGACCTCACCCCAGATAAGGACTCCTGATTTATGGACCCAGCTTCTGTGGATTTACTCCCTCCCTCATTCATTCTCTCCCTCATTCATTCCCCACCTCCAACCCTCCCCTCCCTCCCCCTCCCTCCCCCTCCCTCCCTCCCTCCTTCAGCAGAGGATCTGGGGTCCCTGCTGTGTACTGAGCACTGGAGCTTCATCAGTGAGCACCCCCCAAACCACATGGTCACGTCCACTGTGGGAGGTGACGGGGGCAGTCCTCAGGGCTAGCACTGGTGATGAGCACCAGGAATCTGCTCCTGAAAACACAGGCCAGTTGCACAAAGAATGGAGAGACCCATGCTTAGCACTTCCTCTAGAAAAATCTAGTCCTGAAAAGTGATGAAAAGTAAGTATATCCTAGACTTCATGCGATGTGAGTTCTAATGGCAGGTTCCTACTGATTCCTAGAACCAACAAAGAGTAAATCATCCAGTGTCGACTGGGGTGTTGTGGCCCAACTTTTCTGACCAAATGACACGTTTCAGCCAACATCTCCAGGGCCTCTGAGTTTTCCCAAGGGTCTCTGCGATTCTCTGATCCTTCCATCAACCTCCTTGGGAAGCTCTGTCCTGTCATCTTCCTTGTCTCCTGCTTCTTCTGGGACCTTTCCGTGGCCTCCCCGCCAGGGCCACCCCCACCAGGACTCCCTGTGCCCCCTGGCCTGATGCCCACATCCCATGCTGGGTCCCGTGAGCGCGGTGCTTTTTGCAAGGACTGTGTGCTCCCTCTGGGGTCACTTGGCATCTCCCTTGCAGTGGCCTGCATCTTCCTGCACTGGGTCTCCTCTGAGCAGTCTGTGAGGCCGGACTGTGCCCATGTCACGGGCACGGAAGCGAGAGTCCAGAAGGTCCAGACGACCTGCTCCCAGTCCCAGCGTGTGGAGCCTGGGTCAAGGATGGTCCGCGAGCAGAGGAAGACTTGGGCCCAGTGAGCCTGCAGGAGGAGAGTGAGCACTATGGGGGCCTGGTGCTCAGACCTGCTGGGAGACCGCATCTCACCCACAGCAGCTCTGTCCCCAGGGCTGGAGGGTGTCAGGGTAGCCACCCTCCAAGGCTATAGGCTGACAGTGACTGGCAGGAGAGGAGGTGCACCTGATGCAGGAGAGAACCCTCAGGCAGAGAGGAGGGGGCAGGTGCTCCCCCAGAAGCTGGAGGAACTCGGGGTAGCCACCCTCCCAGGCTGCAGGATGGCAGTGGCTGGCAGGGGAGGAGGCACCTGGTGCAGGAGAGAGCCCTCGGGCAGAGAGGAGGGGGCAGGCTCTCCCCCAGCAGCAGGTGCACTGGGGCAGGCTGAGGGGGCATCCATGGACAGCAATGCCTGCAGCTGGGGTCTTCACACAGACCCCCTCCTCAGGCTCAGCACAAGCTTGTCTGGATGGCCTTTGTCCCCCAAATACAAAGTCTGGCCCAGGACCCTCCTCAAGCCCCGACTCCCAATCCTTTGACCTCAGCTCAAGTGACAAGAAATGGCCAATAGTTTAGGTGGGGTTGGGTGCACAGGGACATTTGCTTTTCTGGCCCATGCTGTAACATTGCTGGCATTTTAAAGATCTCAGGGCTTTGATTCAAAAACGGTAGGATGCCGGGGACCCCAGTCAGCTTTCTGGAAACCTGCCTCTGGGCCTTGCAGCCCTCCCATCCCACCAGTTCTGCTCAGAATCCCTCCAGGTCACAGACCCACAGTCTTGGCTCCTCAGATGGCCTGGACGATGCACCTTCAAAAAGCGATCCCGGTGGGGCAGCAGGACACACTGCAGATTCCAGCAAATACACCTCCCAGAAACTGAGGGTACTGCTGGATGAGCTGTCTGAAAACAGCCATGTCAGGGTTCCAGGAAGATACCAGAGGCACAGGAGTAACTGAGGAGCATCTGAAGGTCAGGTAGGGGCAGTCAGAGCTTCCAGACCCTTCTTCCCTAAAGCTCCTCATTCCTCAGCCTTTCTTCCGGTGATTCTGCTTGGTTTCTATTTGCCCCAACTGTTATCCATTGCCTTAGGCAGCAGAGACTCACGTATGCCTTTAAATGTTTTGGACATTGAATGTCTTCCAGTAGCCACTTCACTGCTGGGAGAGTTGGTAGCAAGCAAGAAGTCCCAGAGGACTCCAAGGGTCTGGACTTGGTGTTTCCCTCTCCTGAGATGGGGACACCTGTGGGAGGTGCAGGTGGTCAGCTGGGGGAGGGGGGCAGGCACCTGACATGGACAGATGAGGTATAGGTGAGGCCCGAGGCCCCAGGGGTATGTGCCTGGCATCCGGACTGAACAGGTCTTCAAAGTTGCAGACTGGCTGGGATCATCTTCAGGCTGAGGAGGAAGGTGAGGGGAGCAGAGGGGACTGAGGAGGTTCGGCTCAGATGGGAGAGGGCTGAGCCACACTTTTGGGGGAAAAGTGGGTCAGGTTCAGGCTCACAGGGACAGACCTTGAGGCCATTATGCCATGTGAAATAAGACAGTCCCTAAAGAACTGACACCGGAGGACCCCACTTGTGAGGGATGGAGAGCACTCCCATTCACAGAGGTGGAAGGAGCTGCTGGGTGCCGGGGCTGGAGAAGGGGAATGGGGGCTTAGGGTCTCGTGGGTAGAGGTTCAGTTTGGGATGATGAAAACATTGTGGCGATGGACGGAGCTAGCCAGTGCAGAACAGGGAATATACTTATTGCCACTGAAATGCGCTTTATGGTATCAGCTGTATGTCCATTATACCACAATACAAAAGAAGTGAGTCAGGAAGTCGGGGCCGTCATGAGTCCCTGGAGGGCCCAGGAGCAGGGAGCCTGTATCTTAGTTCTCGCTCTCATGCTCTGCCCCTTGTTGGGTGACTGAGCTCACTAAGCACTTGCTAAGACACAGTGCAGGCAGCTGGTCCAGAGAAAGTGCACAAACGCAAACCCACTGGTGGGCCCTGAGGAATCCCAAGGGGACGCGCATCCAGACAGAGCGAGTGCCCACATTTCACAAACACCAGCACAGAAATAGCCATTTAAAACCAAGGCAGGAACCTTATATAGCCCAGAGGGCTCCACTCTCCTGGAGGCCGAGCTAGTGCAAAAGCCAAGTCCTCCGGTGGTGAGGGCACTGGGGGGTCTGAGAGGTGGCTCGGCGCACCCCTGACCCCGAAGCCCCATGGCCGCGGTGAGGTGTAAGGACTGGGAGGGAAGACCCGGCCAGCACCCGTTCTGGCTCCATGGCTGCTACAGGGCTGCTCCCAGCCCCAACAGGCGATGTCTGTTTAGAACCACAGAGAAAACCTTTTCCCTCACTTGTTCTTTTTAGGATGGTTGCTCAACATTGACACAGAAAGACAACCGACATAAAACTGGAGTCGTTCACAGCTGGAAATGACCCGGAAATGATAAAAATGTAGTGACCACAAAGAGAGGAACTTGTGCCCCCAGGCAGGCCTCCTGTGCGCAGGGGTGATTGGCGTGCTGGCGTGCCCATGCAAGCAGTGCTGGGCTCCATAGTTTCCCTCAAGGGGACAGAAGTAGGAATCTGCTCTGATGGCTCTGCTCAAGGCAGCACCCCCTGATGGAGACAGGGGCAGCCCCTCGTGAATTCCAGATGTCCTGGTGTTTCTTGGGCACAGCCACAAATCTCAGCTTCTTCATGACCCAGAGAATGATGGGGGCCAGCCCAGCAGCCTCGGGTCCCGCAGGTCCTCCAGGGGACAGCCCAGCAGCTGCGGGTCCTGCATGGCCTCTGGGGGCAGCCCCTCATGAGTTCTGTGTGTCCTGGTGATTCTTGGGCATGGCCCGAATCTCAGCTTCTTCATGACAGGGGCCAGCCCAGCAGCTGCAGGTCCCACAGGTCCTTCAGGGGACAGCCCAATAGCCACAGGTCCCACAGCTCCTCCAGGGACAGCCCCTCATGAGTTCTGGGTGTCCTGGTGATTCTTGGGCACAGCCATGGATCTCAGCTTTTCATGACCCGGGGAATGATGGGGGGGCCAGCCCAGCAGCCATGGGTCCCACAGGTCCACCGGGGACAGCACCTTGGTGGGCCTGTGGTCCAGCAGGTACCTGTTCAGGTGGCTCTTATCAGGCCACACGGCCTCAATCCCATTGGCCCAGTTGACCACCATGGCCTGGTGACAGGCCGAGGTCAGTTGGGGAACCTCCACCACCAATTCCCCAAAAAAGGCCCCCATGTAGTAAAAGTTGCCCTGGTCCCTGGGGATATGGGTCTGGGACTGGCCAGCGCTCATAGCTAAAGTCCTCATGGGCTGCCCAGTAGAAACCGGGGTGTGGTGTGCCAAAAGCGGGGGACAGGATCTCCATGCCCACGTGGTCCCAGAACTTCATTCCCACATCCACGTCCACGTACACCAGGTCATCCACGTCACAGAGGAAGCGCTGCTCAAAGAAGCGGCTGATTATTGCTATGTGCTGCATGGACACATCCTGCCAGTGCAGGACACTGCGGACTTCAACGACCACCACCCTCTGGCCCTCCCAGAGTGGCCCACGGGGCACAGCAACCAGCTGGTCGGTGAAGACGTAGTAAGTGACCCTGTGTCCACCATGAGGACTACGATCCTCCGGCCCACCCAGAGGGGCAGACGGGACCCGGCAGCCGGCTGATTGGTGAAAACCTAGTAGGTGACCCTGTGCCCCACCATGAAGTGCTTCTCTGCCGTCTGCAGGAACAGCTCCAGGAAGACCACGTATCCACAGGGGCAGTGGACAGGGCAGGAAGAGGGTCACTGCCAGAGGCTGGCAGCAGGACCCCAGAGTTGGGGGTCATGGACGTGTGCACCTTCTTCAAGGGGGCAGGCCCTGGGTTGCATTAAGCAACAGCCACCTCCTGACCTTCCTGAGGGAATCTGCCAGCAGGGCCTCCCTAATGTCTGTTCCCAGAGATGGGGGCCATCAGCACCCCATCTTCCAAAGGGGAGCCTGAGGCTTCGGAGGCTGGAAACCCATGCAGCCCCACAGTCAGCATGCTGGAGCCAGGAATACTCCCCCTGTGCTGAGCTCCTGGGCAAACCCTACAGGTGCCCTCCACTGGCCGCCCCCCCCTGCAGATCCCGTCCCCACCTTCCAGGAAGGAAGCACCTTTGGGCACAGCCCTCATTTCTATGTCTTACAGAGCGGGTAGAATCAGCAGGGCCAGCCACCTGTCCCACTTTGCTTTGAGTGGGCTGCCGCTGGCCCCCACAGACCTGTCTCCACTTCCTGTAGGGTTCTCCCTGGAAGGCTACTGGGCATCCTGCTGACAAGGTGCTCAGTAAGCCACTGGTATTCCTAGGAGGGGTCACCCTCAAACTCTGCCAAATCAGGAATCAAGTCCAGCCCGTGGACAGGGAAGGCAAAAGATGACACCAGGAAGAAGAGGGGGCTTGCTTAGGCCCCAGGCTTGATTCCAAGGGTGTAAGCTTCCAGGTCCAGGTCTACATCTCTCCAGCCCCAAAAGGTTCAAAGTCTTGTCCAACCACGTCCCATGGCTGGTCCCCCTCTAAGGGTACTACCTGCTCCCCCCTGTGAGGACAGCAGCTCCCCCATTATCAGCAAGTGTGCTGAGCCCCTCTGAGACTGATTATTTTGCGTAGGTGCTAAGGCTACGTCCCTGTGCCTGCCCCATAACCGGCAGGTTAGTAAATCGCTCACCCAGGGAAGGCGCGCACTACATTTAAATAGGGGATAAGCACACTCAACCAGCAGACATGAGTCAGGTCACCAGAGGGCAAGTCCAGACCCAGCCAATGGGGCAACAAGCCAGATATGAAGCAGGGGGATAGAAGAGTGATCCTGGCAGAGGGCACAGCAAAAGCAAAGGCTTGTAGTCAGGCCCAGGGCAGATGTGGGACGACTACACACTTGGGTGGCCCACAGAATGGGGGGCCGTGGTGGAAGAGGTGAGGCTGGAGAGGACGGACAGAAGGGGAGCAGACCACAGAGAGGCCCAAAGGTTATGTTCTGAAAATATCACTCTAGTTAGCAGAGAAGAATGGGTTCTGTGCAGCAGAGGACAGGGAGACCCTAACCCTAACCCTAATCCCTAACTCCTAACCCTAACCCTAACCACTATTACCAACCCCACAAAATCAGCAAAATACATTCCTGTACCTTTCTTAAAATAGATGTAAGAAGCCAGATCAGAAGAATTGCAAAACCAAGAGTTCATAGACTGTGCACCCTAAGCAAGTGACTCTGCACAAACACCTCAAAGGTTATTCAATAGAGTGAAACAAGCAATGTTATACAGCACAATGAATTTTTAAATAAAAACATGTAATCATATTATTTAATGCAGAAAATGTTCTAACCAAAGTCCAATGTCTGTTGCTGATATAAATACTCATGAAAGCAGGAATAAGGAGTAATTTTCTCATTAAATCTCTAGCAAACAACATGCTTAAGTCTGAAGATGGACAGCTCTACTCTGAAATCAGGAACAAGGATGGGATGCTGGTTTTCACCTGTTGCTCAATATTGGACTGAAAGTTCTACCCAGAAGGATAAGCCAAGAAAGAAGGCATCCACATGTGAAAGGAAACACTAGAACTCTATCTATTCAGAGACCAGAGATGACATCATCTTATATGGAGCTTCCTAAAGAATCAACAAAAAATGATTACAGCTAGTTACCTAATTCAGCAAAGTTACAGGACAAAATATCAATACCCAAAATCTCTCTTATTTGTATACACTAGCAATGAATCATCCAAAAAGGAATTTAAGAAAACAATTCCATTTTAGGGAACATCAACATTAACCAAATATTTAGGAATAGATGTAATCAAGGTGCACGTCTTGTACACTGAAAGTTACAAAACGTTGCTGAAAGAAAGTAAGGGAAACCTAAATAATTCTGAAGACACCCCATGTTGATGAAAAGACATGCTATTGATACGATGGCAGTAGAACACAAGGCGATGTGGAAATTCACTGTGTTCCCAAGAAAATTCGCAAAGGTCTTTGGGAAGAAATGCACAAGCTAATCCTAACAGTCATATGGAATTTCAAGGGACCACAAGATAGCCAGAACAATCTTGAAAAAGAAAACCAAAGATGAAAGGTTAAACTTCCAAAGTTCAAATCTTAATACAAAGCAACAGTAAAGAAAACATTGTGATACTGTCGTAAAGGTATGCATTCACCCTGAAGCAAATAATACATTATATGTTAATTAATTGAATTTAAATTTAAAAAATTTTTAAATAAATAAAATAACAATTTTTATTGTTCTGGATACCCTTTTAAAAAGGTTTCCATACAGATCAGTGGCATTTAACTGAGACCAGAAATAAACCCCTTCTTCTATGGTCCACTGAATTTTGACAAGGGTGGACAACATTACATTGGGGGACAATTGGTTATCCATGTGCAGAGGAATGAAACTGGACCCTTACCTCATACCACATAGAAACGTTAGCTCAAAATAAGTAAAGGCTTAAATGTAAAAGGTAAAATTATAAACTCTAGAAGAAATAAATGGGGATAAATCTTCATAACCTTGGATTTAGCAATGCTTTTAGCTCTGACACCAAAGCATAAGAAAGAAAAAATAGATTAAATAATATCCTCAAAATTAAAAATCTTTTCAGCACGCCCAGCTGGCTCAGTCATTTAAGCATCTAACTTAATTTTGGCTCAGATCATGAGCTCAGGGTCATGATATCAAGCCCCATGTCAGGCTCCACGCTGAGCGTAGGGCCTGCTTGAGAGTCTCTCTCCCTCTCCCTCTGCCCCCGACCACTCACACACTCTCTCTCCCTCGCTCTTAAAAAAAAGTAAAAAAAAATTACAAATCTTTGTACATCAGAAGTTACTATCCTGAAAGTGAAAAGATAGCCCCCAGAAGGAAATATCTGTACATTATGTATCTAGTAAGAGTCTGTTGTCCAGAATATGTAAAGAACTTTTACAACTCCTCAACAAAAAGACAACCTAATTTTAAAATAGACAAAGGACTTGGATAGACCCTTCTCCAGAGAAATCACGGGGAGTTGGGTGTTTAATGCATACAGAGTCTCCCTCAGGGAGAATGAACATGTTCTGGAGAATGAGGTACAACCGTGGGAACTCAGCTAAGGCCAGAGCATTGTGTACCTAAAATGTTTTAGGTGGTAAGGGTTATTTATGTTTAGTCAAGGTGAAAAAGTGGATGAAGGACTGATGCATGTCACCACGTGGATGGACACTGAAAACAGCTCAAGTGACAGAAGCCAGACAGAAAATACCACTCAGATTAGAGCCCTCTGTAAATGGCTCAAAATCCATCCTTAAATCCTTCAATCCATCAGGGTTGTGCAAATAAGGGAAAGTCTCCAGAGCAGTTCCGGGAAAAGAACACTGGATCCGAATGGAGAAGACATTTCAGACCATGGGACAGGTGGCGATGGTTGAAGTGGGCCTGTGGTCTGGGTTATAACGTGGGCACCGCGATGATTTCCTCTGTCAGGGTTCTGTGGTGGTTCCGCGGGACAGTGTCCCCGTCGGGGGTAACACGGCCTGAAGCACCCCGTGTGGTAAATGTGGTAAGGAGACGACAGCTGGGTCTGAGTGTGGAGATAAAGCGTATTTGCGCTGCGGTGACCGGTTGACCGCACTCTGAAATCACCGCAGAGTCCACGGCTCTTCAAACCACCACGTCGGCACCAGGTCACGGAAGCAGAGACGACATCAAACTGTGACGGAGGCCGCGCCCTCCCAGACCCGGTTCACCCACCGCGGAGAGCCCACTCGCCCTTGAAGGAGGCCACATGGTAGCGAGAGACTCGTGGGAGGATTAAATCAGCAGCCCCCGTGTCTCGGGTGCAGCAGAAGCAGTGGGATCTGGAATTCCCATTTTCCACAACCCTCCCCCAAAACCTGGTTAGAACTGTGAAAATGCAAGAAGGGCACCTCAGGAGAGGGGACTGGGGACGCCAGCGGGGAGGCCGGAGGGGGGAGCCCGCCACTCAGGGTCAGTGAGGGAACGACCGTCAGTTACAGGCCCAGGGTCGGAAGCCTCCACAGCAGATACCCATCAGTCACAGGCCCCGGAGCGGAGGACGCAGGTGTCCGCTCCTCCCAGAACTCCACGCTCCCTGCAGCTCCGCGGGGGCGAGCCGCCGTCACCGCGAAGCCTGCTTCTCTCCGGCGGACTTCCCTTCGGAACGGCGCTGCCCGCTTCCTCCTCCTTCTCCACGACATACTGTTCCTCTCCTTCCTTTCTTGTCCGCGATGTGGCCGGAGCTGGCTTGTCCCGGAGGACAAGTCTCTGCTCCTCCCAAATAAACCCATTCTGCTGGTAAAACGACCGGCACTTTCAGTTTAAGGTTAACAGAACGAATAAATTCGATAAGTTGGCAAGGAGCAAAACCAATAGACAAAAATCCGGTGCATTTCCAGGCGCTCCTCACACCCCATCAGAATGAGACCCACTGAGAACAGGCTCCTTCACAGCCGCATCGAGAAGAACCACACACCTAGGAATACATGTCCCCAGGAGCTGACACACCTGTTCTCTGACCCCGTGAGACACAGACCGCAGACGTCGAGGGAGACACGCCGGGAGAACACCCTGCGCTCAGGGAAGAGCGGACGCTGCAAACATGTCTACTCTCCCCCAGCCGTCCGCAGAGTCCGCGCCGTCGCTACGGGCCTCCAGCGGGGTCTTCGCAGACACGGAACCCACAACCTGACGCGGGTGTGGACGCGGGGAGGAGCCGGCGGGGCCGAGGCGGCGGGAGCAGGAGCACAGCGGCGGCCGGCCCGGACCGCAGACCGCGGGAGCAGCCCCAGGAACCGAATCCGGGTGCGCGTGGACACGGACGCGGGGGCCGCCGAGCGGATCCGAGGCCAGAGACGGGAGCCCCGACAGCCCCGCGCACGGCACCCCGGGGACCCCACGTCACCGCACACAGAGCCACGGACACCCCACGGTCTGCGCACCCGCCCTTCCTCCGCTGAGTCCTGTGAGCTCGGGCCCCCTCAGCGGTCCCCGCTCAGACGGCTTCTCCTCACCTTCTCCTCCCGCGGCGGGGCCTGAGGAGGCTGGGCTCCTGTCAGCGTGGACGCGGCCCCACGGCCCCCAGAAGCCTCCAGAGCAGGTCCTGAGGAGGCCTGGCTCCTGTCCTTGCGGACACCGCCCCGTGGCCTCTAGAAGCCTCCACAGCGGGTCCTGAGGAGGACGGGCTCCTGTCAGCGTGGACGCGCCCCACGGCCCCCAGAAGCCTCCACCTCAGGTTCTGAGGAGGTCCGGCTCCTGTCACTGCGGCTGCGCAGGCCGGGCTCTGGGCTCCTGGCGGGAGCTGGGGTCGTGCGTCCTCTGCAGGCGGGGGAGGCAGTGCAGGACAAGGTGAGCTCAGCGTTCAGTGGAAGCACCTGCTCGCTCCCTGGGTCCAGCTGAAGCCATTTAAATCCCGAAAATTCAAGCTGAATGGAGCCCAATATCCCTCCAACTTCTCCAAAAATAGCTAAGGAACAATTAGTTGGAAACAATATGGAATGACAACAGTCCCTGGCCCGAACAGTGGCACGGGACATGACCCTAACCCTGACCCTGACCCTGACCCTGATGCAGACACACACTGACCTGAACTTGATTTCAAGCCTGACCCTGACCCCAATCCAAGACCCTAACCCTAACCCCCAACCTTAACAAAGTTCACAATAATCAAAATGTAGAAACCACGCAAATGTCCATCAATGGTGAATGCATAAACAAAGTGTGGTTAAGGGTTTGATTTTAGGTTCAAGGTCAGGTTTGGGGCAGGGTTCTAGATCAGGGTTTGGGTTAGGATCAGGGTGAGGGTGAGGTTTTTGGGTGAGGATGAGGATAAATGGTTAGAGTTAGAGTTTAGGGCTTTAGGCTTATGATTTAGGGTTAGGGTTTAAGACTTAGGGCTTAGGGGTTAAAGTTCAGGGTCAAATTTGGAGTTTGGGTTCTGGCTGGGGTTTGGATTCAGGGCTCATGACTCAGACTTCTGGTTTAGGGTTTGGGTACATGGTTCAGGGCTTGGATTCAGAGTTCGGGTGTGGGGTTCAATTTCAGGATTGGGATTCAGGGTTCCTGTTTGGGGTTTAGGGTCATGTTAAGTTTTAGGGTTAAAGTTAGGGGTTACAGTGGGCACCTGGGTGGCTCAGTTGGTTAAGCGACTGCCTTCGGCTCAGGTCATGATCCTGGAGTCCCGGAATCGAGTCCCGCATCGGACTCCCTGCTCGGCGGGGAGTCGGCTTCTCCCTCTGACCCTCTTCCCTCTCGTGCTCTCTGTCTCTCATTCTCTCTTGCTCAAATAAATAAATAAAATCTTTAAAAAAAATTTAGGGGTTACGGTTAGGTTTAGGGATTACACATACTCTTCACTTGTCATCACGGACACAAAATTTCTATCTGAAGTTTCTAAATCTGAAATCTATTTAGTCTAGGTGTCAGGAGCTGGTTCAGAATCTAAGGTCACAGTAACTGCCTACCAACAACATTCTGATCCAAGAGTTTCCCAGTCACCCAGAAGCTGCTTTGCTCTTGGTTCAAACATACCCTTTGCAGAGAAGGGCTAGCCGGTGCCAAATCTGGGATAATTTCACAGTAGTGTGAAACCAAATATTGTGGAAATGTTCATGGAAAATGAAACAGGAGACAAATAATTTGTCGAATCCAGATTCTTCCACAATAACAAAGACCAAGTTCCCAGTAGAATCTGACAATATTCCCTAGGAAGGACTATGGTACTCATTACCAGTACCAAAAGAGGGCCCCCTCCTCTGGTTTAACCTAAGAATCACAGGAGGATACTTCCTATTTTGTTGTAAAAAAAATTTATTA
The DNA here is from genome assembly GCF_003265705.2 of Callorhinus ursinus. Taxonomy (NCBI): domain Eukaryota; kingdom Metazoa; phylum Chordata; class Mammalia; order Carnivora; family Otariidae; genus Callorhinus; species Callorhinus ursinus. The sequence goes on from NW_027397802.1 coordinate 13,617, forward strand.
ATAATTATTTGGATGTGCCAGTGTACATTTGTGGAGGCACTGCCAACATTTTCCATACCAAAATCTTCATCAATACACAGATAAAATGCAAGAAACATTGTAATGCACTGCTCATTGGAATGCCAAGAACAAAGAGGGCTATTAGAAGTAATAAAAATATATCTATTATTGGGGGGTGGAGCAAGATGGCGGAGGAGTAGGAGACCTAGATTTCGTCTGGTCTCAGGAATTCAACTGAATAGGGATCAAACCATTCTGAACACCTACGAACTCAACAGGAGATCGAAGAGGAGAGTAGCAACAGCTCTCTGAACAGAGAAGCGACCACTTACTGGAAGGTAGGACGTGCGGAGAAGTGAATGCGAGGCGGTATTCGGGAGGATAGACGGCGGGGGAGGGGCTTCCGCCGGCCGCTTCTGGCAAGTGATAGAGCCGCGGAGCACAAAATTGGACCTTTTAAAAGTTGGCTCGGCTGAGGGACGTCGCCGCAGTGGCTAAGCAGGGGGTGGAATCCTCCCAGGACAGTGTGGTCTCAGGACCCTTGGGGTCAAATAAAGACCGGGGGTGCCTGAGTGCGCCAGAGCTCCCAGGGATCGGAGCGGGGAAGCTGGCTGCAGAGACGGAGCTGAGGCGTGGGCTCTCAGCTCGGGGTTGCCATAAACTGTGTTCCGTGGCCCAGTCGGGCCACTGCTCCTCCAGCAGGGACCCAACAAGCGGCAGAGCCGGGGAGACTCCCCTTCCTCCCCCGGGAGGAGCGGCGCGGGAGCGCACCGCAGGGATCTGCTGGGTTTGGAGACTCCACACGGGGTCGGGTGCAAGAGATAGAAACGCTCGGTCACAGGCCGGGTGAGCACGGAGTGCGGCCGGAGACCGGGGACATGGGAGTGACTGCTTTTCTCTGGGGGCGCACTGAGGAGAGGGGCCCCGAGTTCTCAGCTCCTCCGGGTGGAGATTGGGAGGCCACCATTTTTGCCCTGGTCCTCCAACGCTGTATGGAGAGCTTGCAGGGAACAAAAACTCCTGAGATCAAACCCGAGCAGCTTGCTTAGCCCGGACTCACAAGGGCGGGGCAATTCCGCCTCCGGCAAAGACATTTGGGAACCGCGGCAACAGGCCCCTCCCCCAGAAGATCAGCACGAACAGCCAGCAAGCCAAGACCAAGTTTACCGATCAAGGAGAACGGGAGAACTCCAGTGCTAGGGAAATACTGCACATAGAATTCATGGCTTTTTTTTTACCATGATTCATTAGTTCATCAAAGTTAATTTTTGTTAACTGTTTTTTTTCTTTTTCCTTTTCCCTTTTTCAACCAACATCTTATCAATCCTTTAAAAAAAAACACATTTTTTATTTTTCATTTTTAGAGTCATATTTTATCCCTTCCTAGTAGTTACCTTTATTTTTGGCATATATATATAAGTTGTTCTCTCTTTAAAATTTTGAGATACAGTTTCTTCGAACAGATCAAAATATACCCTAAATCACTAGTGTATGGCTTTGTTCTACTCTCCTGCCTGATCACATTCTCTCCCTTTTTCCTTTTTTTTCTTAGATCTTCTTTCTTTTTTCAAACAACTTCTTATCTTATCAAGTCCTTTTATAAAATCTTTTATAATTTTCATCTTTACAGTCATCTTCCATTCCTTCATTGTATCAACCCTTATTTTGTACATATATGTCTTTCTTCCTTTAAAATTTTAGGAGGCACTTTTTTCTAACAGACCAAAATACGCCCAAAATCTAGTGTGTGGCACTGATCTATGCACTAGCCTGATCATATTTGATCATATTCTGCTTTTTTTGTATTGTTCTGTTTTTGTTTTTAACTTTTTTCTTTTTTTTTTCTCTTTCTTTTTTCTTTCTTTCCCTTTCTTTTCCCCTGGTTTCAGGTCTTTTCTGATTTGTATAGAGTATAATTGCTGGGGACATTGTAAACCTGTTGGCATTTTGTTCTCTCATTCATCTATTCTCCTCTGGACAAAATGACAAGACGAAAAAAATCACCTCAGCAAAAAGAACAAGAGGTAGTACCGTCAGCCAGGGACCTACTCAATACAGACATTAGTACGATGTCGAACCTAGAGTTCAGAAGCATGACTTTAAAGATACTAGCTGGGCTTGAAAAAAGCGTGGAAGTTATTAGAGAAACCCTTTCTGGAGAAATAAAAGAATTAAAATCTAACCAAGTCGAAATCAAAAAGGCTATTGATGAAGTGCAATCAAAAATGGGGGCACTAAATGCTAGGATAAATGAGGCAGAAGAGAGAATCAGTGATATAGAAGACCAAACGATGGAAAATAAAGAGGCTGAGAAAAAGAGAGAGAAACAACTACAGGATCACGAGGGCAGAATTCGAGAGATAAACAATACGATAAGACGAAACAACATTAGAATAATTGGGATCCCAGAAAAAGAAGAGGGGGGGGGGCAGAAGGTATATTGAAGCAAATAATAGCAGAGAACTTCCCTAATGTGAGGAAGGAAACAGGCATCAAAATCCAGGAGGCACAGAGAACCCCTTTCAAAATCAATAATAATAGGTCAACACCCCGACATCTAATAGTAAAACATACGAGTCTCAGACACAAAGAGAAAATCCTGAAAGCAGCTCGGGAGAACAGATATGTAACCTACAATGGTAGAAACATTAGATTGGCAACAGACCTATCCACAGAGACCTGGCAGGCCAGAAAGGACGGGCAAGATATCTTCAGAGCACTAAACGAGAAAAATATGCAGCCAAGAATACTATATCCAGCTAGGCTGTCATTGAAAATAGAAGGAGAGATAAAAAGCTTCCAGAACAAACAAAAACTAAAGGAATTTGCAAACACGAAACCAGCCCTCCAAGAAATATTGAAAGGGGTCCTCTAAGCAAAGAGAGAGCCTAAAAACAGCAGAGATCAGAAAGGAACACAGACAACATACAGTTAACAGTCACCTTACAGGCAATACAATGGCACTAAATTCATACCTTTCAATAGTTACCCTGAATGTAAAGGGGCTAAATGCCCCAATCAAAAGACACAGGCTATCAGATTGGATTAAAAAACAAGACCCATCAATATGCTGTCTGCAAGAGACTCATTTAAGACCCAAAGACACCCCCAGATTGAAAGTGAGGGGGTGGAAAACCATTTACCATGCCAATGGACACCAAAAGAAAGCTGGAGTGGCAATCCTTATATCATACAACCTAGATTTTAAAACAAAGACTATAATAAGAGATGAGGAAGGACACTATATCCTACTTAAAGGGTCTATCCAACAAGAAGATCTAACAATTGTAAATAGCTATGCCACTAACATGGGAGCAGCCAATTATATAAGGCAATTAATAACAAAAGTAAAGAAACACATTGACAACAATACAATAATAGTGGGGGACTTTAACAACCCCCTGACTGAAATGGACAGATCATCTAAGCAAAAGAGCAACAAGGAAATAAAGACTTTAAAGGACACACTGGACCAAATGGACTTCACAGACATATTCAGAACATTCCATCCCAAAGCAACGGAATACACATTCTTCTCTAGTGCCCATGGAACATTCTCCAGAATTGATCACATCCTAGGTCACAAATCAGGTCTCAACCGGTACCAAAAGATTGGGATCATTCCCTGCATATTTTCAGACCACAATGCTTTGAAACTAGAACTCAATCACAAGAGGAAAGTCGGAAAGAACTCAAATCCATGGAGGCTAAAGAGCATCCTACTAAAGAATGAATGGGTCAACCAGGAAATTAAAGAAGAATTAAAAAAATTCATGGAAACCAATGAAAATGAAAACACAACTGTTCAAAATCTTTGGGATACAGCAAAGGCAGTCCTGAGAGGAAAGTATATAGCAATACAAGCCTTTCTCAAGAAACAAGAAAGGTCTCAAATACACAACCTAACCCTACACCTAAAGGAGCTAGAGAAAGAACAGCAAATAAAGCCTAAACCCAGCAGGAGAGAGAAATAATAAAGATCAGAGCAGAAATCAATGAACTAGAAACCAAAAGAACAGTAGAACAGATCAACGAAACTAGGAGCTGGTTCTTTGAAAGAATTAACAAGATTGATAAACCCCTGGCCAGACTTATCCAAAAGAAAAGAGAAATGACCCA
>NW_027397803.1:0-17717 GCF_003265705.2 Callorhinus ursinus
GTAGGATGCTCTTTAGCCTCCATGTATTTGAGTTCTTTCCGACTTTCCTCTTGTGGTTGAGTTCTAGTTTCAAAGCATTGTGGTCTGAAAATGTGCAGGGAATGATCCCAATCTTTTGGTACCGTTTGAGACCTGATTTGTGACCTAGGATGTGATCAATTCTGGAGAATGTTCCATGGGCACTAGAGAAGAATGTGTATTCCGTTGCTTTGGGATGGAACGTTCTGAATATGTCTGTGAAGTCCATTTGGTCCAGTGTGTCATTTAAAGTCTTTATTTCCTTGTTGATCTTTTGCTTAAATGATCTGTCCATTAAAGTCAGGGGGTGTTAAAGTCCCCCACTATTATTGTATTGTTGTCAATGTGTTTCTTTGCTTTTGTTATTAATTGCTTTATATAATTGGCTGCTCCCATGTTCGGGGCATAGATATTTACAATTGTTAGATCTTCTTTATTGATAGACCCTTTAAGTAGGATATAGTGTCCTTCCTCATCTTTTATTACAGTCTTTGTTTTATTTTATTTCTTTTTTTCGATTCATTTATTTATTTTGAGAGAGTGAGAATGAGAGAGAGAGAGAGAGAGCACATGAGAGGGGGGAGGGCCAGAGGGAGAAGCAGGTTCCCCACTGAGTAGGGAGCCCGATGAGGGACTCGATGCCGGGACTCCAGGATCATGACCTGAGCCGAAGGCAGTCGCTTAACCAACTGAGCCACCCAGGCGCCCCAGTCTTTGTTTTAAAATCTAGTTTGTCTGATATTAGGATTGCCACCCCAGCTTTCTTTTGGTGTCCATTAGCATGGTAAATGGTTTTCTACCCCCTCACTTTCAATCTGGGGGTGTCTTTGGGTCTAAAATGATTCTCTTGCAGACAGTATATTGATAGGTTTTGTTTTTTAATCCAATCTGATAGCCTGTGTCTTTTGATTGGGGAATTTAGCCCATTTACATTCAGGGTAACTATTGAAAGATATGAATTTAGTGCCATTGTTTTGCCTGAAAGGTGACTGTTAACTGTATGTTGTCTGTGTTCCTTCTGATCTTTGCTGCTTTTAGGCTCTCTCTTTGCTTAGAGGACCCCTTTCAATATTTCTTGGATGGCTGGTTTCGTGTTTGCAAATTCCTTTAGTTTTTGTTTGTTCTGGAAGCTTTTTATCTCTCCTTCTCTTTTCAATGACAGCCTAGCTGGATATAGTATTCTTGGCTGCATATTTTTCTCTTTTAGTGCTCTGAAGATATCTTGCCAGTCCTTTCTGGCCTGCCAGGTCTGTGGATAGGTCTGTTGCCAATCTAATGTTTCTACCATTGTAGGTTACATATCTCTTCTCCCGAGCTGCTTTCAGGATTTTCTCTTTGTCTCTGAGACTCGTAAGTTTTACTATTAGATGTCGGGGTGTTGACCTATTTTTATTGATTTTGAGAGGGGTTCTCTGTGCCTCCTGGATTTTGATGTCTGTTTCCTTCCTCACATTAGGGAAGTTCTCTGCTATTATTTGCTCCAATATGCCTTCTGCCCCTCTCTCTCTCTTCTTCTTCTTCTGGGATCCCAATTATTCTAATGTTTTTTCGTCTTATCGTATCACTTATCTCTCGAATTCTGCCCTCATGATCCTGTAGTTGTTTCTCCCTCTTTTTCTTAGCCTCTTTATTTTCCATCATTTGGTATTCTATATCGCTGATTCTCTATTTTGCCTCATTTATCCTAGCATTTAGTGCCCCCATTTTGATTGCACCTCATCAATAGCCTTTTTGATTTCGACTTGGTTAGATTTTAGTTCTTTTATTTCTCCAGAAAGGGTTTCTCTAATAACTTCCACGCTTTTTTCAAGCCCAGCTAGTATCTTTAAAGTCATGATTCTGAACTCTAGGTCCGACATCGTACTAATGTCCGTATTGAGTAGGTCCCTGGCTGACGGTACTACCTCTTTTTCGTTTTGCTGAGGTGATTTTTTTCGTCTTGTCATTTTGTCCAGAGGAAAATAGATGAATGAGAGAACCAAATGCTAACAGGTTTACACCGTCCCCAGCAAATATAGTGTATACAAATCAGATAAGACCTGAAACCAGGGGAAAAGAAAGGGAAATAAAGAAAAAAGAAAGAGAAAAAAGAAAAAAAAAGATAAAAACAAAAACAGAACAATATAAAAAACAGAATATGATCAAATATGATCAGGCTGGTGCATAGATCAGTGCCACACACTAGATTTTGGGCGTATTTTGGTCTGTTAGACAAAAGTGCCTCCTAAAATTTTAAAGGAAGAAAGACATACATATACAAAATATTGGTTGATACAATGAAGGGATGAAGATGACTGTAGAGATGAAAATTATAAAAGATTTTATAAAAGGACTTGATAAGATAAGAAGTTGTTTGAAGAAAGAAAGAAGATTTAAGAAAAAAAAGGAAAAAGGGAGAGAACGTGGTCAGGCAGGAGATTAGAACAAAGCCATACACTAGTGATTTAGGGTATATTTTGATCTGTTAGAAGAAACTGTATCTCAAAATTTTAAAGAGAGAACAACTTATATACTTATGCCAAAAATAAGGGTAACTACTATGAAGGGACAAAATATGACTCTAAAAATGAAAAATAAAAAAATGTTTTTTTTTAAAAGGGATTGATAAGATATTGGTTGAAATAGGAAAAAAGAAAAATAAAATCAAAAAGAAAACAGTCAACAAAAATTAACTTTGATGAACTAATGAATCATGGTAAAAAAAAAAAGCCATGAATTCTATGTGCAGTATTCCCCTAGGGCTGGATTTCTCCCGTTCTCCTTGATCAGTAAACTTGGTCTTGTCTTGCTGGCTGTTTGTGGTGATCTTCTGGGGGAGGGGCCTTTTTCCGTGGTTTCCAAATGTCTTTGCCAGAGGCTGAATGGCCCCACCCTTGTCGGTCCGGGCTAAGGAAGCTGCTCCGGTTTGCTCTCAGGAGCTTTTGTTCCCTGCAAGCTCTCGGTACAGCTTTGGAGGTCCAGGGCAAAAATGGTGGCCTCCCAATCTCCACCCGGAGGAGCTGAGAACTCAGGGCCCCGCTCATCAGTGAGCCCCCAGAGAAAAGCAGACACTCCCATTTCCCTGGTCTCCGGCCGCACTCCGTGCTCACCCGGCCTGTGACCGAGCGTTTCTATCTCTGGCACCCGACCCCGTGTGGAGTCTCCAAACCCAGCAGATCCCTGCGGTACGATCCCGCGCCGCTCCTCCCTGGGAAGGAAGGGGAGTCTCCACAGCTCTGCCGCTTGTGGGGTCCCTGCTGGAGGAGCAGTGGCCCGACTGGGCCGCAGATCACAGTTTATGGAGACCCCGAGCTGAGAGCCCACGCCTCGGCTCCGTCTCTACAGCTGGCTTCCCCGCCCCGATACCTGGGAGCTCTGCCACACTCAGGCACCCCTGATCTTTCTGTGACCCCAAGGGTCCTGAGACCACACTGTCCCGGGAGGATTCCACCCCCTGCTTAGCCACTGCAGCGACGTCCCTCAGCAGAGCCGACTTCTAACAGTTCCGATTTTGTGCGCCGCGGCTCTAGCACTTGCCAGAAGCGGCTGACGGAGGCCCCTCCCCCGCAGTCTATCCTCCCGAATATCGCCTCGGATTCACTTCTCCCCAAGTCCTACCTTCCAGTAAGTGGTCGCTTCTCTGTTCAGAGAGTTGTTGCTACTCTCCTCTTCGATCTCCTGTTGAGTTCGTAGGTGTTCAGAATGGTTTGATCCCTATTCAGCTGAATTCCTGAGACCAGACGAAATCCAGGTCTCCTACTCCTCTGCCATCTTGCTCCGCCCCTCAGGGTAGTTCTATTTTTAACATCTTGAGGAACCTCCATACTATTTTCCAGAGTGACTGTACCTGCTTGCATTCCCACCAACAGTGTAAAGAGGGTTCCTCTTTCTCCACATCCTCACAACATCTGTCATTTCCTGACTTGTTAATTTTAGACATTCTGACTGGTGTGAGGTGGTATCTTATTGTGGTTTTGATTTGAATTTCCATGATGGCAAGTGATGGTAAACATTAGTCATTTTTATATCTTTTTTTGGAGAAATGCCTGTTCATGTCTTCTGCCCATTTCTTGATAGATTATTATTATTATTTTTATTATTATTATTATTATTATTATTTTGGGTGTTGAGTTTGAGAAGTTCTTTATAGATCTTGGATACCAGCCCTTCATCTGTAAGGTCATTTGCAAATATCTTCTCCCATTCCATGGGTTGCCTCTTAGTTTTGTTGACTGTTTCGTTTGCTGTGCAGAAGCTTTTTATCTTTTTTTTTTAAGATTTTATTTATTTATTTGAGAGAGAGAGAATGAGAGATAGAGAGCACGAGAGGGAAGAGGGTTAGAGGGAGGAGCAGACTCCCTGCCGAGCAGGGAGCCCGATGTGGGACTCGATCCCGGGACTCCGGGATCATGACCTGAGCCGAAGGCAGTCGCTTAACCAACTGAGCCACCCAGGCGCCCAGAAGCTTTTTATCTTGATGAAGTCCCAAAGATTCCTTTTTGCTTCTGTTTCCCTTGCCTTTATAGTCATGTCTTGCAAGAAGTTGCTGTGGCTGATGTCAAAGAGGTTACTGCCTCTGTTCTCCTCTAGGATTTTGATGGACTCCTGTCTCACGTTGAGGTCTTTCATCCATTTTGAGTTTATCTTTGTGTATGATGTAAGAGAGTGGTCGAGTTTCAGTCTTCTGCATGTGGCTGTCCAGTATTCCCAGCACCATTTATTGGAGAGACTGTCTTTTCCCATTGGACATTCATTCCTGATCTGTCAAAGATTGGTTGACCATAGAGTTGAGGGTCCATTTCTGGGGTCTCTATTCTGTTCCATTGATCTATGTGTTTTTGTGGCAATACCATCCTGTCACAGATTTGTAATATAGATTGAAGTCAGGCATTGTGATGCCCCAAGTTTGGTTTTCTTTTGCAACATTTCCCTGGCTATGTATCCTTGGCTGCATGTTCTCATTTAGTACTGTGAACATGTCTTTCCAGCCCTTTCTGGCTTGCCAGTTCCCTGGTGTTATTCTGTTATTCTGATGTTCCTCCCTCCGTACATAAGAAATCTCTTCCCCCTGGCTGCTTTCTGTATTGCTTCCTTTGTTCTAAGATTTGCAAGTTTTCCGTTTTTAATTCTAATAGTGTATTTATAGACGACTTTGGATTTTCTATGTACGCCATCATATTATCTGTGAAGAGTCATAATTATCACCTCAATGTGTATTCTTTTTGTTTCTCTTGGCTTATAACACTTGGGAGATTCTCCAATGTAATGTTGAGTAGAGTAGCATTGTTTGAAGATTTTAATATACCTTTCTCAATGTCTGATAGGAAAGCAGACAAAACTTTGGTAAGAATTGTGACCTAATTGACATATATGGAACATTACATAGTAAGTGCAGAATACATAATTTTCAAATGGTCCTAGAATATTTATCCAAACAGACGATATGTTGGGCCATGAATCAAGTCTACACATTTTAAAAGCCTGAAATTAACTACATATATTCTTAGGCCACAGGGAATTGAGCCATAGTCATAATGACAAGAAAACCAGGAAGTCCCTCAATGCTTAAAACTTAAATGTAAATTTGCTACATATCCTAAGGGTCATAGAGGGAATCACAATGGAAATTCTCGATATTTCCTACATCAGAGCTCACAGACAATGGCATTTTATCCATGAAGGGCACTGTAAATAAGGTAGACAGGAGCTGAGCCTTAAGTCCGAGTTCTGCCTGCCTCAGCCACACCTGGCAACCTTGGTATGTGGTCGCCCCGGGCTGCCCTTTCTGGTGTCCCTGAGCTAAGGGGGACAACATGGCCATGTGGAAATGGGAAGATCCACACTTCTAGTGACGATGGTGCTATTGTATTGTCCTCACCACTCCAACAACATGATTTCTGAGTGAAATATGACACAATAGCAGCTTCTTGACCTTCCTTAATGTTTGAAAATCATCTTGTGAGTCGTCTATTAGAAATATGGTTTCCACATGTGTTCTTAGATCCAAATAGTAATTATGGCTTCCTGAGCACCTGCCGTTGAGCGCCATCACACTGGCTCTTTGTGGAATTCTCCCTCTTAAACTTCTAAACTATGAGATAGGTATTATTAGTCACATTTTCTAGGTGGTTAGACAGAGGCTCAGAGACGTTACGAGTCACAGAGGATTTGAGTGTCAGAGACCTAAGTGGGATCTCCAAACTGACTCCAAATCCCTTGTTATTCCATACATGGTATGATTTCCCTCTTTTTATTTAAGATTTTATTTATTTATTTGAGAGAGAGAATGAGAGAGCACGAGAGGGGGGGAGGGTCAGAGGGAGAAGCAGACTCCCCGCCGAGCAGGGAGCCTGATTTAGGACTCGATCCTGGGACTCCAGGATCATGACGTGAGCCAAAGGCAGTCGCTTAACCAACTAAGCCACCCAGGCCCCCTGCGATTTCCCTCTTATCTCTGGTCTTCTCTATCTGGAAACATATCAAGTATCAGGATTTTCTTGTTGTGTGGCCAACTGGAATGAATTCAGTTGGCCTTTTAACCTCTGCCCATCGTAACTGAAAGATCTTTGAGTAAGATACTCCAAGATCTCTAGGAATAGAGACATTATAATATTTTTCTAATATTACAGTTACTGAAAGTACTATCTTTTTTAATTCGATCAGGCTCTGGTATGATCAGAGTGTACTGTAAGACAGGTCTGAAATAGTATTTAAAAACACTCAAGCTCAGCCTCTTCTACAATGTGAGACAGTGCTTATAAACATTGCTAAAATATTCCCTTAGCTACGATCATTTACTTCCCAACCACCGTAGTGTTTACATGGTACGACTATGACTTACATTAGTCAAAATCAGCAAGGAAAGAACTGAGACAGTGTATCCAAGCTTTAGGAGCACTTCATGTTTCCATTAGTGCTGTGAAAATGAGCTACTCTGTTTTATTCTGTAGTCCAGGGGAATGGTGCCAGACCTGGCAGTTCTAAAATTCTGACTTTAAATTATCTGTGTGCTTCAGGGCGCCTGGGTGACTCAGTCGTTGGGCGTCTGCCTTCGGCTCAGGTCATGATCCCAGGGTCCTGGGATCGAGTCCCACATCGGGCTCCCTGCTCGGCGGGAGGCCTGCTTCTCCCTCTCCCACTCCCCCTGCTTGTGTTCCTGCTCTCGCTGTCTCTCTCTGTCAAATAAATAAATAAAATCTTTAAAAAATAAATAAATAAATAAATAAATAAATAAATGAATGAATAAATAAATAATCTGTGTGCTTCAGAGATTTGGGCAAGAGAAGGGGAGGAGCCCAGCGTCCATGAACCCCTCTGTTACCTCTGTGGATCATGGAACAGGTTAACTTCTGTAGGCATCATTTTGATTTCTTGGTACTATCATTAAAGGTACTTTTGTCTCAAGTTCCTCCCTTTAGTAGTAATTCTAATGATAATGGAAATTTTTATCTGTTACCATCCATGGGCCCGGATCCTGGGCTCCCAGAGAAGCTACGCTTTAACATTTTATCAAGCTCAAACTGATTGGGCAAAACCTCAGAGCTTGGGTCCAATTTCTGTGCGAAGGACATATTTTACATCTGTTTTGAGAAGAAAAAGATAACCCAAAAATGCCATTGCAAACAAAAAGATGAAAGCAGCAGGTACATTTGGCACAGTGTCATCTTTATGTCAGGACAGGAGGTAAAATTTCTCATTAACCCAAACCTCCTGGGCTTTCCTCTTTTCTCTAGTTGAGCCACGAAGTAAAATTTCAGTAGCTGTCAGCATTCTACATTTGGTGCAGGAATTACTTAATTTTCCTGCAGGTAGAAGATTGCAGGGGATCCCATTTTCTCTATTCACTTATTGCTTACAAAATATATTCTGATCATCTGTTTCCTAGAAGTAACCTTTATTAGAAAGGGAAGGTGAAATGTACTCTTTGTGTGTTTTTAACATATCATTTGTTCCTTCATCGAACAGCGTTTGTTCAGTTGGGGCTAGGATATGTTTGAGTGGCCAGCATCTAGAGTTACTTGGCTTTTTGTGTTCAGATACAGACTTGGATGATGTCTTGTCATTTGTCAAAGGTGATGTTTCATAATTGATTAGTCTTTTCATCAGAAGAGTTACAATTAGGGTCGAGGGAAAAATCAAAATTATTCAAAGCAGGATTTACTGTTTAAAAGTTGAGCTTGGCTTCCTAGTTTTTCTACATGTGTCATCTAAATATTTTGAGATGCTGATTTTCTCTGTACTTTCTTTGGTGATGGAGTCAGAAGGAGAGTCTTTGAGAATTCTGGATGCTGGTGGCATCAAATGGCTTGGTGTTAGGAGCACTGGGTTGAGTTCTAGAACTGCTTGCCTGGGCCAAGGTGAGTCAGGTTATCCCACAGAGCTTCCGTTGACTCCTTTTGAAATTGCTGGAAGGTAATATCTATGGAAAGTCTTTTTCCACAGAAACTGTTCTGCCTAATGAAGAACAATTAAAAATGAGGTGATTTGGGCTGTATTATTCTACGAATAATAGTTTTAAAACCCCCCGTTAGAGGAAATGGCATTTTATTGTATAAGGAGTCCTCAGAAGGCTGCAATGAAAGAGTCAGGTCTCAGAGCATGTCCATGTTCCATTGATACATTACTTACATTTTGCCCAGGTAGGAAGGTGAGTGGAGAGAAATACGACTGAACGGGAAAGTGTGTGTGCACGATTCATTAGGTAGCCTTCCACCTTTCTTATGAAAGCCCTGGGCCAGTGTCATTTTGGAAGAAGAGGTGGAATCCTGGAGCTCTGCAGCGGATGGGGGAGTACTAGGTCTGGGTAAATTTCACAGGGGTCTCAGAGGAGAGCTGAGTGCATAGAGCAGGAGGGTGTGGGCAGGGCGTGCTCCCGGGGTGGCTGTGGGTCTCCCAGGTGAGAGTTGTGACAGGTGAGGGCCGTGAGGAGGTTCCTGGCTGAGGACAGTTGAGGACCAGGTGGAGAGATGGCCGAGCACCTTCTTCTGTGCCACCAGCCTCACCCAACACACACGACGTCATCGTCTGTCCCTGTCACTCCAGTTCAGACATCTCACAGTTGCTAGGCCGAGACATTTGTTTGAGCTTCTTTCTTTGAGTGTGTGTGAAGTTTCAAAACTTTGATTATGGAAATGTAGGGTCATCAGAATATCTGTTACTCTTCTATTTCCTGCTCTTCTTTCAATCACCAAAGAGAATCATACCTGCTAGTGGAAGGGGCTGTGTGCTTTTATTTCCCGTTTTAATTAAACAATGGGAAAACAAACTTCCCAAATATTATGAGAATCCTTGGTCGGTGTTCATGTTTTCCTCTTCCATGAACCACATTGCAAAATTAGAAATAATGTTTTAAAATAAAACGCAGCCTCAGAGCTGTAACATGGTGCCGTTCCCTTTGTGAGAGGGGCACATGGAGGAGTGTAGGTTCTTTTTTTTTAATAATTTTTTATTGTTGTGTTAATCACCATACATTACATCATTATTTTTTGATGTAGGGTTCCAAGATTCATTGTTTCTCCGTAACACCCAGTTCTCCACGCAGAATGTGCCCTCTTTAATACCCATCACCAAGCTAACCCATCCCCCACCCCCCTCCCCTCTAGAACCCTCAGTTTGTTTTTCAAAGTCCATCGTCTCTAATGGTTCATCTCCCCCTCTGACTTATTGCCCTTCATTCTTCCCCTCTTGCTATTTTCTTCTTTTTTTTTCTTAACATATATTGCATTATTTGTTTCAGAAGTAGAGATCCGTGATTCATCAGTCGTGTACAATTAACAGTGCTCACCATAGCACATACCCTCCCCAATGTCTATCACCCAGACACCCCATCCCTCTCACCCCTCACCACTCCAGCAACCCTCATTTTGTTTCCTGAGATTAAGAATTGCTCATATCAGTGAGGTCATACGATACATGTCTTTCTCTGATTGACTTATTTCACTAAGCATAACACCCTCCAGTTCCATCCACGTCGTTGCAAATGGCAAGATCTCCTTTCTTTTGATGGCTGCATAATATTCCATTGTGTATATATACCACTTCTTCTTTATCCATTCATCTGTCTATGGACATCTTGGTTCTTTCCACAGTTTGGGTATTGTGGACATTGCTGCTATAAACATTGGGGTGCACGTACCCGTTCGGATCCCTACATTTGTATCTTTGGGGTAAATACCGAGTAGTGCAATTGCTGGATCATATGGTAGCTCTATTTTCAACTGTTTGAGGAACCTCCATACTGTTTTCCAGAGTGGTTGCACCAGTTTGAATTCCCACCAACAGTGTAGGAGGGTTCCCCTTTCTCCACATCCCCGCCAACATCTGTTGTTTCATGACTTGTTAATTTTAGCCATTCTGATGGGTGTGAGGTGGTATTTCATTGAGGTTTCGATTTGGAATTCCCTGATGCCGAGCGATGTTGAGCACTTTTTCATGTGCCTGTTGGTCATTTGGTTGTCTTCTTTGGAAAAATGTCTGTTCCTGTCTTCTGCCCATTTTTTGATTGGATTATTTGTTCTTTGGGTGTTGAGTTGGATAAATTCTTTATAGATTTTGGATACTAGCCCTTTATCTGAGATGTCATTTGCAAATATTTTCTCCCATTCTGTCGGTTGACTTTTGGTTTTGTGGACGGTTACTTTTGCTGTGCAATAGCTTTTTATCTTGATGAAATCTTAATAGTTCATTTTTGCCCTGGGTTCCCTTGCCTTTGGTGATGTTTCTAGGAAGAATTTGCTGTGGCTGAGGTCAAAGAGTTGCTGCCTGTGTTCTCCTTTAGGATTTTGATGGACTCCTGTCTCACGTTTAGGTCTTTCAACCATTTGGAGTCTATTTTTGTGTGTGGTGTAAGGAAATGGTCCAGTTTCATTCTTCTGCATGTGGCTGTCCAATTTTCCCAACACCATTTGTTAAAGAGACTGTCTTTTTGCCATTGGACATTCTTTCCTGCTTTGTCAAAGATGAGCTGACCACAGAGTTGAGGGTCCATTTCTGGGCTCTCGATGCTGTTCCGTTGATCTATCTGTCTGTTTTTGTGCCAGTACCATACTGTCTTGGCGATGACAGCTTTGTAACAGAGATGGAAGTCCAGAATTGTGATGCCGTCAGCTTTGCTTTTCTTTTTCAACATTTTTCTGGCTATTCTGGGTCTCTTCTGGTTCCATACAAATTTTAGGATTATTTGTTCCATTTCTTTGAAAAAGGTGGATTGTATTTCGATGGGGATTGCATTGAATGTGTAGATTGCTCTAGGTAACACTGATATCTTCACAATGTTGGTTCTTCCAATCCATGACCATGGAACTTTTTTCCATTTTTTGTGTCTTCTTCAATTTCTTTCATGAGTATTTTATAGTTTTCTGAGTACAGATCCTTTGTCTCTTTGGATAGATTTATTCCTAGGTATCTTATGGTTTTGGGTGCAATTGTGAATGGGATCGACTCCTTGATTTGTCTCTCTGCTGTCTTGTTGTTTGTGTATAGGAATACCACTGATTTCTGTGCATTGATTTTATAGCCTGCTACTTGACTGAAATCCTGTATGAGTTCTAGCAGTTTTGGGGGGGAGTCTTTTGGGTTTTCCACATAAAGTATCATATCATCTGCAAAGACTGAGAGTTTGACTTCCTCTTTGCCAATTTGGATGCCTTTGATTTCTTTTTGTTTTCTGATTGCTGTCGCTAGGACTTCTAATACTACGTTAAATAGCAGTGGTGACAGTGGACATCTCTACCGTGTTCCTGACCTTAGGGGGAAAAGTTCTCAGCTTTTCCCCATTGAGAATGATATTCGTTGTAGGCTTTTCATAGATGGGTTTTATGATGTTGAGGTATGTACCCTCTATTCCTTTTTTTTTAAATATTTTATTTATTTATTTGACATAGAGAGAGAGAGAGAGAGAGAGAGAGACAGAGTGAGCACAAGCAGGGGGAGTGGGAGGCAGAGGCAGAGGGAGAAGCAGACTCCCCACAGAGAAGGGGGAGTCCGATGCGGGACTCGATCCCGGGACTCCGGGATCATGACCTGAGCCGAACGCAGTGGCTTAAGCAACTGAGCCACCCAGGCGCCCCCCTCTATTCCTATACTCTGAAGAGTTTTGATCAAGAAAGGATGCTGTACTTTGTCAAATGCTTTCTGTGCATCTATTGAGAGGATCATATGATTTTTCCTCTTTCTTTTGTTAATGTATTGTATCACGTTGATTGATTTGCGGATGTTGAACCAGCCTTGCAGCCCAGGAATAAATCCCACTTGGTCATGGTGAATAATCCTTTTAATATACTGTTGGATTCTTTTGGGTAGTACTTTGGTGAGAATTTTTGTATCCATGTTCACCAAGGGTAATGGTCTGTAATTCTCTTTTTTGATGGGGTCTTTGTCTGGTTTTGGGATCAAGGTAATGGTGGCCTCATAAAATGAATTTGGAAGTTTTCCTTCCATTTCTATGTTTTGGAACATTTTCAGGAAAATAGGTATTATTTCTTCTTTAAATGTCTGCTACAATTCCCCTGGGAAGCCATCTGGCTCTGGGCTTTTTTTTTTGGGAGATTTTTGATGACTGCTTCAATTTCCTTAGTGGTTATAGGTCTGTTCAGGTTTTATGTTTCTTCCTGGTTCAATTTTGGTAGTTGATACATCTCTAGGAATGCACCCATTTCTTCCAGGTTCTCTAATTTGCTGGCATAGAGTTGCTCATAACATGTTCTTATAATTGTTTGTCTTTCCTTGGTGTTGTTTGTGATCTCTCCTCTTTCATTCATGATTTTGTTGATTTGGGTCATTTCTCTTTTCTTTTTGATCAGTCTGGCCGGGGGGTTATCAATCTTTTTAATTCTTTCAAAGAACCAGCTCCTAGTTTCATTGATCTGTTCTACTGTTGTTTTGGTTTCTAGTTCATTGATTTCTGCTCTGATCTTTATTATTTCTCTTCTCCTGCTGGGTTTAGGCTTTATTTGCTGTTCTGTCTCCAGCTCCTTTAGGTGTAGGGTTAGGTTGTTTATTTGAGACCTTTCTTGTTTTTTGAGAAAGGCTTGTATTGCTATATACTTTCCTCTCAGGATTGCCTTTGCTGCATCCCAAAGATTTTGAACAGTTGTGTTTTCATTTTCATTGGTTTCCATGAATTTTTTTAATTCTTCTTTAATTTCCTGTTTGACCCATTCATTCTTTAGTAGGATGCTCTTAGCCTCCATGTATTTGAGTTCTTTCCGAATTTCCTCTTGTGATTGAGTTGTAGTTTCATAGCATTGTGGTCTGAAAATACGCAGGGAATAATCCCAATCTTTTGGTACTGGTTGAGACCTCATTTGTAACCTAGGATGTGATAAATTCTGGACAATTTTCCATGGGCACTGAGAAGAATGTGTATTCCGTTGCTTTGTGATGGAATGTTCTGAATATGTCTATAAAGTCCATTTGGTCCAGTGTTTCATTTAAAGTCTTTATTTCCTTGTTGATTCTTTGCTTAAATGAACTGTCCATTTCAGTTAGGGGGGTGTTAAGTCCCCCACTATTATTGTATTGTTGTCAATGTGTTTCTTTGCTTTTGTTATTAATTGCCTTATATATTTGGCTGCTCCCATGTTCGGGGCATAGGTATTTACAATTGTTAGATCTTCTTGTTGGATAGACCCTTTAAGTAGGATATAGTGTCCTTCTCATCTCTTATTACAGTCTTTGTTTTAAAATCTAATTTGTCTGATATAAGGATTGCCACCCCAGCTTTCTGTTGGTGTCCATTAGCATGGTAAATGGTTTTTCACCCCCTCACTTTCAATCTGGGGATATCTTTGGGTCTTAAATGAGTCTCTTACCGACAGTATATTGTTCGGTCTTGTTTTTTAATCCAATCTGATAGCCTGTGTCCTTTGATTGGGGCATTTAGCCCATTTACATTCAGGGTAACCATTAAAAGGTATGAATTTAGTGCCATTGCATTGCCTGAAAGGTGAATGTGAGTGTATATTGTCTCTGTTCCTTTCTGATCTATGCTGCTTTTAGGCTCTCTTTTTGCTTAGAGGACCTCTTTCAATATCTCTTGTAGGGCTGGTTTTGTGTTTGCAAATTCCTTTAGTTTTTGTTTGTCCTGGAAGCTTTTTATCTCTCCTTCTATTTTCAATGATAACCTAGCTGGATATAGTATTCTTGGCTGCATATTTTTCTCGTTTAGTGCTCTGAAGATATCATGCCAGTCCTTTCTGGCCTGTCAGGTCTCTGTGGATAGGTCTGTTTCCAATCTCATGTTTCTACCATTGTAGGTTACATATCTCTTCTCCCGAGCTGCTTTCAGGATTTTCTCTTTGTCTCTGAGACTTGTAAGTTTTACTATTAGATGTCGGGCTGTTGACCTATTTTTATTGATTTTGAGAGGGGTTCTCTGTGCCTCCTGGATTTTGATGCCTGTTTCCGTCCCCACATTAGGGAAGTTCTCTCCTATTATTTGCTCCAATATACCTTCTGGCCCTCTCTCTCTTTCTTCTTCTTCTGGAATCCCAATTATTCTAATGTTGTTTCATTTTATCGTATCGCTTATCTCTCGAATTCTGCCCTCGTGATCCTGTAGTTGTTTATCTCTCTTTTTCTCAGCCTCTTTATTTTCCATCATTTGGTCTTCTATATCGCTGATTCTTTCTTCTGCCTCATTTATCCTAGCAGTTAGTGCCCCCATTTTTTATTGCACCTCATTAATAGCCTTTTTGATTTCGACTTGGTTAGATTGTAGTTCTTTTATTTCTCTAGAAATGGTTTCTCTAATAACTTCCATGCTTTCTTCAAGCCTAGCTAGTATCTTTAAAGTCATGATTCTGAACTCTAGGTCCGACATCGTACTAATGTCAGTATTGAGTAGTTCCCTGGCAGACAGTACTACCTCTTGTTCTTTTTGCTGAGGTGATTTTTTAATTCTTGTCATTTTGTCCAGAGGAGAACAGATGAATGAGAGAACAGAATGCTAACAGGTTAACAATGTCTCCAGCAGATATACTCTATACAAATCAGATAAGACCTGAAACCAAGGGACAAGAAAGGGAAAGAAAGAAGAGAGAATAAAAAAAGGAGAAAGAAAAAGATAAAAACAAAAACAGAAGAAATCAAAAAAAAAAACCAGAATAATATCAAATATGATCAGGCTATTGCATAGTTCAGTGCCACACACTAGCTTTTGGGGATATTTTGGTCTGTTAGAGTGCCTGCTAAAATTTTAAAGGAAGAAAGACTTATATATGTATAAAATAAGGGTTGATAAAATGAAGGGATGGAAGATGACTGTAAAGATGAAAAGTATAAAAGATTTTATAAAAGGAATTGATAAGAAGTTTTTTTTAAAAACAAAGAAGATTTAAAAAGAAAAAGAAAAAAGAAAAAAAGAGAAAAAAGGGAGAGAATGTGATCAGACAGGAGAGTAGAAAAAAGCCATACACTAGTGATTTAGGGTATATTTTGATCTGTTAGAAGAAATTGTGTCTCAAAATTTTAAAGAGAGAACAACTTATATGTATTTGCCAAAAATTAGGGTAACTCCTATGAAGGGAGAAAAATATGACTCTAAAAATGAAAAATAATTTATTTTAAAAAGGGATTGATAAGATGTTTGAAAAGGGAAAAAGAAAAATTCAAAATAACAGTTAAAAAATTAACTTTGAAAAACTAATGAATTATGTTAAAAAGCCATGAATTCTATGTTCAGTATTCCCCTAGGGCTGGAGTTCTCCCATTCTCCTTCATCAGTTAACTTGGTCTTGGCTTGCTGGCTATTCTTGCTGATCTTCTGTTGGAGGGGCCTGTTGCCCTGGTTCCCAAACATCTTTGCTGGAAGCGGAATTGCCCTGCCATTATGAGTGCGGGCTAAGCAAGATCCTCCGGTTTGCTCTCAGGAGCTTTTGTTCCCTGCAAGCTCTTGGCACAGCCCTGGAGGACCAGGTTGAAAATGGTGGCCCCCCAATCTCCGCCCGGAGGAGCTGAGAACTCGCAGCCCCCCTCCTCGGTGTGCCCCCAGAGAAAAGCAGTCACTCCCGTGTCCCCGGTCTCTGGCCGCACTCCTTGCTCACCAGGCCTGTGATCGAGCATTTCTATGTGTGGCACCCAACCCCGTGTGGAGTCTCCAAACCCAGCAGATCCCTGTGGTGCGCTCCCGCGCCGGTCTTCCCAGGGGAGGAAGGAGAGTCTCCCCAACTCTGCCGCTTGTTGGGTCCCTGCTGGAGGAGCAGTAGCCCGACTAGGCTGCAGATCACAGTTTATGGCAAAACCGAGCTGAGAGCCCGCGCCTAGGCTCCATCTCTGCAGCCGGCTTCCCCGCTCTGATACCTGGGAGCACTGCCGCACTCAGGTACCCCCGGTCTTTCTGTGACCCCGAGGGTCCCAAGACCACACTGTCCCGCGAGGATTCCACCCCCTGCTTAGCCACTGGTGCGACGTCCCTCAGCGGAGCCAACTTCTAAAGTTCCGATTTTGTGCTCCGCGGCTCCACCACTCTCCAGAACTGGCCGACGGAGGCCCCCTCCCCCGCCATCTATCCTCCCGAATATCGTGTCGGATTCACTTCTCCGCACGTCCTACCTTCAAGAAAGTGGTCACTTTTCTGTTCAGAGTGTTGTTACTCTTCTTATCTTCGATCTCCTGTTGAGTTCGTAGGTGTTCAGAATGATTTGCTCCCTATTCAGCTGAATTCCTGAGCCCAGACGAAATATAGGACTCCAATTCCTCCGCCATCTTGCTCCGCCCCCAAGGAATGGAGGAGTGTAGGTTTTTTACTAGCTCGGGGAGTGGTGCATCATGCTCCCAAAGGAAATCAAGCCCCTTGTTAGCCTTCCCTGAGGGGCTGCTTACCTGGTGCCACATCCTGGGTTCTGGAAGCTTGACCCAGTGAGTCACTTGCAACTTGAGCTGGGGAAATTATGAAGAAAACAGAAGGAATGCTGGAGGGTGCATGCATCCTTTGTACTCAGACAACTCCATGTAGCAAAGGAAGTCATCACCTGTGAGGTGTGTTGGGATCCCTGAGGGAAAGGGCTTCGCTTCATGGGCTGAGGTAGTGTCTTTATCCTTATCTGGTCCAGAGCCATGTTGTGTGGCTATGGAGATCCTGACGTTTAGGTGACCATGTCATTATTATTATTATTTTTTTTTATTTTTTATTGTTATGTTAATCACCATATATTACATCATTAGTTTTTGGTGCAGTGTTCCATGATTCATTGTTTGTTCATAACACCCAGTGCTCCATGCAGAACGTGCCCTCCTCAATACCCATCACAAGGATAACCCATCCCCCTCCCCCCTCCCTTCTAGAACCCTTAGTTTGTTTTTCAGAGTCCATCATCTCTCATGATTTGTCTCCCCCTCTGACATACTCCCCTTTTCTTCCTCTCCTGTTATCTTCTTCTTTCTCTTTTTTCTTAAAATATGTTGCGTTATTTGTTTCAGAAGTACAGATCTGTGATTCAACAGTCTTGCACAATTCACAGCGCTCACCGTAGCACATACCCTCCCCAATGTCTATCACCCAGCCACCCCATCCCTCCCACCCCCATCCACTCCAGTAACACTCAGTTTGTTTCCTGAGATTAAGAATTCCTCATATCAGTGAGGTCATGTGATACATGTCTTTCTCTGATTGACTTATTTCACTCAGCATAACACCCTCCAGTTCCATCCACGTTGTTGCAAATGGCAAGATCTCATTCCTTTTGATGGCTGCATAGTATTCCATTGTGTATATATACCAC